>NW_015387878.1:69771-80682 GCF_001527695.2 Protobothrops mucrosquamatus
GTGCAGTGCCAAACTTAGATTTGTTTGTTTTTTCTTTACAGCTCGTCTTTTTCATCAAGTATTTGTAAGTTTTAGGAAGTACATCATAGAGTCTAGTTTTCTGAATCCTGATCTGCACATTATTCTCAATGATATATGCTGTGGTGCAGGTAAGTGAATAATAGAACCTTCTGCAACCTGATGCTCTTCAGATATATTTTATGGTCTCAGGTCATTTCCCCTTCATAATGGCCAAATTTATCAGGTCACTTAGAGGCCCCAGGTTGAACATGACTGATGTTGGGAGATCAAAACATTTCATAAGCATCCTCTTTTTAAAAAAGGTCTCTTATTTATATAATTGAATAGTAAATATTATTAGATACACAGCTGTTCATGAATGAATGAAACAAATTTATTATCATTGGCCAGTGATTAATAGAATTGTATAGCAGAAATTATAGAGTAGAATAAAAACTAAACGCCAGAGAAGGCTGATTAAACTTACTTAAACCCTAATGTTTATCTTCTGTTGTTTGTTATGTTTAATTTGGAATAGTCGTATTTCCTGATAGTCATTTGGAGATACTCTCCAGTTAATTTTTAGAGGTGTGAAAAATTGTATACAGACAAAAATTGTGTAGCAAACTATCAGTAAACTAAATAGGTCATTCAAATGTGGTGTACTTGTGATTTCTTAACTGCATATTTTTCCTCTTTTATCCCTCAGGTCACGTTGATGATTTGTTTCCATTTTTCTTGCAACACGCTAAGCAGATCTTTCCTATGCTGGAGTGTATGGATGATCTGCGTAAAATCAGTGATTTAAGATTGCCTCCAAACTGGTTAGGTTTTTAAATCACCTATAGCTACTATGTAATTGTTATTATTTATTTTGTATTGAAACTAGATTTCTTCTAGTTAATAGGAGTGTGTTATGTTACTGGAATTATAAGCTGATTTTTACCTATTTGAAATGTTGGATATTGGACTTGAGATTATGTAACTTTATATTAAACAATTATATATTTTGAAATTCCAATAATATGACTTCTCTGGTGCTGGATATAGCTCATTTTGGAGTAACTTCTGTTCAGTTAAATTCGGTGTGCTTGAAATTAATGAGTGTAGGATTTTAGTCCATGTCTGGATTTACATGTTGCACTTAACCAGACATCGTTGGCTTGTGGCTTATTATATTGTGTATGACCTATCACTGTTCATCAACACAGTCATTTGGTACAATATGCAAATTAGTTTATGTCTGATGCATACTCTGTTCAGAGTCTTATTTGAAATTATTGCATATGTACAGCTTCAGTTAAAATTTTGGGACTTGGAAATTTGGACAAGTAAAACTGGATTCTGGACAGTTTCTTTTGCAATAGTACTTGGGCTTAGTTTTGGTGCAGAAATGCTTTAGTTCAGCTTCCTGTATGGTTAAAACAATTCTCATAAATAAGATTACATAGTTCGTTTACCATTTTTGCACCCAGTTTATTTGGTAAATTTTGATAGAAGATATTTTTCACTTAAAATATTTTGAATAGATCAAACAACAGAAAAACATAATGCCCTAGCAATCAGTGGCAATAATGAAATTTAACCAAGTTCAGATTCTAAATATTAGCTTACAATCACAAATATCATTTTTTCTAAAATGTACTAAAAATAAAGTACTTAGAATACAGGTAACCCTTGAGTTATAACCACAAATGAGCCTAAAATTTCTTTGCTAAGCAAGACAGTTGTTAAATGAATTTTGCCCCATTTTATGACCTTTCTTGCCAGAACTATTAAGTGAATCATTGCAGTTGTTAAATTAGTAAGACAGTAGTTAAGTACATCTGGCTTCCCCATTGACTTGCTTGTCAGAAGGTGGGGAAAAGGTGATTACATGACCCTGGGACAATACAGCCATCATAAATACATGAATTCTGATCACAGGACTGTGGGGATGCTGCATTGGTCATAATTGTGGGAAAGGGTCATAAGTCACTTTTTTCAGTGCCATTGTAACTTTGACGAGTCACTAAATGAATGGTTGTGAGGACTACCTGTAACCAAAGGTGTCTTTATTTAAACATATATATATATATTCATTGGTCAGTCAGGACGAATGGCCCTATCACACGGTCAATGAGTAAGAAACTAGGTTATCAAGGCTTATAAGAGATCTCTCCACCCCCAACACTTCACTCTGAAGATGCTGACAATGGATCAGCGAAAGCTAAGTTTGTGTTAATATTGTAAATAGTTGCTTTTATTGTTTTAATTTTTTTAAGTGTCTTGGCGACGTTTCGACAAAGTCCCATTTGTCATCTTCAGGCTGGTGTTTTCAGCTTCGTGCTTCTGGGAGCACGAAGCTGAAAACACCAGCCTGAAGATGACGAATGGGACTTTGTCGAAACGTCGCCAAGACACTTCCAATTTTACGCGGGAGAAAACCCGAATAACCAAAGACCTATATATATCTTTTGAGTTTGCTGCACCCTGTCGGCCTAACATGCAGCAGCCCAGGTTCGAATCTCAGAAGGGTATGTCTGGTTGAAAAGAAGTTTGAAATGGCTATTCCAGTTCTCCCTTAATTCTTTGTCAGCAATCCAAATTTTGAATTTTTTTTGAATATATGTATGTATGTATGTATGTATATTATTTGAGAAATCATGTGAAACTTTCAATAGAATAAAATTCTCCTTTTTTGAGGGCAGAGCATGTGCTTAGGAAAGAAATTCAGAAGACATGATAGTAGTGTGACATCCCCAAAAAAGGGATGTTTGAGATGGAATTTTAACCTTCAGTTTCAAAACAGAAACATAAATTTATTAAATTTTACAAAAACTTAAATCTTTCTAATATAAACACTCTGGAAAAATTGCATTGTCAAATGATACCACTTTGGTACTGCATCTTGGCACTCAATCTGGGATACTTCAGGGCAAAAAAAAAGGGGGGGGGTCTGGGGAGGCTGTGCGTTGTCCATCCCAGAGGTAAGGAAAGACACAAAAGTGGTATTGAGGAAGAGAACACCCTTGTTTTCTTCTTTCTTTCTGTTTCCCCATTTTCCCCACTCCATTACACCCAGGGGTGACTAATCAAACTTGCTATTAAAAATCATCTTCCAAGTGCTACAGAGCTACACATTTAATGATGATTAAGTACAAATTCATATTACTTGATTTATTTTTACATTTCTGTTTATGTGTTCTAGGTATCCGGAAGCCAGGGCTGTTGAAAGAAAAATTGTGTTTCATGCTGGCCCTACAAATAGTGGGAAAACCTATCATGCAATCCAGAGATATTTAAAAGCAGAATCCGGAGTATATTGTGGTCCTTTAAAACTCTTGGCCCACGAAATCTTCCAAAACAGTAATGATGCTGTCAGTATGTCATTGAATTTCCATCTGATATTGCCTTTGTTGCACTCATGCTGTTACATGGAACATTGTTGGTGGTTAAAAAAAAATGTGTGTTGTCAGTATCTGTCTGGAGTCCAAAAACAGGTTATAAGGTGGGGTGAAAAAACAGAGTTTTAGGGACAGTGGGTGTGTTTTAAGGTTGTAGTATTTTTCAAGGGCATTCCTAATTTGCAGTCCGCTAAAGATAACAACAAAAAAGGTGGATTTCAACTAACTGCATTGGCCATTAGAAAGCTTTCACCACTGGAATGGGGAAGATACAATTGTCAGTTGTTTTCACTCTTTTCTATAGTGGAAATGAGCTACCCCCAGAGATCAGGGTGATCCCTGATCTCCCTTCCGCCGCGCCCTTAAGACATGGTTATTCCAACGTGCAGGACTGGCCTAGGGGAAAATTTTAACGGGGTTTTAAAGTATTTTAAATTAACTTGACCTAATTCTAATATTTGTTTTTATTTATGTTTTTAAATTTGTAGTTTTTTGGGGATTAATGTTTTATCTGGTTGTTAGCCGCCCTGAGTCCGTAAGGAGAAGGGCGGGATATAAATTAGATTAATAATAATAATAAAATAATAATAATAATTTACTAATCCTCTCGGAAGTCTGCCCTGGAAGAATCCAAATCTTTCTGGACCATGTTTTCAGAGAAAAAGAGAATTCTTCCACTGCATTCTAATAATAGAAGTCTTCCACTGCAGATTATGTGAATCCATTATGTCACGGGACCACAGGTAGAGCTCAGTTAACTCTTTCAGCAACCATTCACAGTTACAATGAATATACTTACGAATGGATCTCAAAATGGCAGCCATCCTGGCACTCATACAGTCACATGAACCCAGTCTGGGTGCTTGGCAACTGGTTCGCACTTAGGATGTTGCAGCATCCTGCGGTTATGTGATTGCCATTTGTGACCTTCCCTACTGCCTTGCCAGAACAAAGTCAATGGAGAAGCAGGCAAGGAAGGTTGTAAGTCACTCTGGCAAGTCACCCTCCCTTCCCCCCTTTGGCCCCACTGCATTCATACCTCACCAGCCATCCACACACCTTCCCCATCCGGTAGTAGCAAACCTCCTGGGACTTGCAAGGAGGCCCTTGCTTGATGATAGTAGTGTTGTTTTGTTAGGAATAATAGGAGCAAATTATGAGAAAGATTGTATATATTTAATTCTACACGTACTAACTGCAGCAAGAATTGTATGTGCCCAACATTGGAAAAATGAAAATTTACCAACTGAATAAGTATTAATTAAGAAAATTTTAGAGTGTGCAGAAATGGACAGATTGACTTTAAAGATAAAAGAGAAAGAAGACTCAGTGTATTTCAGAACGTGCAATAATTTCTATCAGTGGCGAGAAACATGAGTTAGAGAGAAAGGAATGTGATATTTAACTTTGAATATATATATATATTAGTAAGAAGAAGGCTATTGAGCGATTAATTAACATATTGTTTATGATAATTAACTATTATCTATTATTTCTTATTAAACACATGAACCCAGACATTATGCTGTTTGCTAAATATTGAGAATGTTATTTGGAAAAACCCTAACCCCAACCCTAATCCTAACCCTAACCCAAATCCCAACCCAAATCCTGATCCCATCTCATTCCTAACCCTATAAAAACTAATAAAATTTATACTCCCAAAAAATGATAGCAGTGTTGTTGTCGCTAAGCAAACCAATAATTTCATGTCACACTCCACAACTGCATCACATAGCGATGAAAGTTTCAATCCCAATTATCATTGTTAAGAGAGGATTATCTGTGATTTTGTTATTGCTTTCAAGTGCTTTGTTGGACTTCATTGTTATATCCTTGAGGGAAATATTTATTTTGCTTTTTTTTTTTAATGTTATAGAATGTACCATGTGACCTGGTTACGGGAGAAGAACGAGTCTGTATTGATCCTGAAGGGAGGGCAGCTGCCCATGTTGCTTGCACTATTGAGATGTGCAGTGTTAATACACCTTGTATGTATGCTTTTAAAAAAAACATATTTAGTTTTGAAGTGCTTATAATATTTGTATATAAAATTGTCCGGAAGAGAAAACACAAAATAGTTTTTAAAATGAACAAATGCCCATTTCCAAGATTTCATTACGGAAATGCCTCTTACTTCTGTAGTGAGAGTTTATGAATGTTAGTAAAACTTTAAACTTTAAACTTTAAAATTTGATAGATAAATAAATGACTCTTTTATTGCATGCTGTTTTTTAAGATGACGTGGCTGTGATTGATGAAATTCAGATGATTAGAGACCCTTCTAGAGGCTGGGCCTGGACACGAGCACTCTTGGGTATGTCTTTGGAAAGATTATTATTATCAAATGGTGTTATCATAATCCATATTGTATTTAATTTGCAGCGTAGTTTTTCAGAGCAATCTTCCCATATCTAAAGCTCTCCAGATTTCTTCAGAGTACATTGGCCAACACTTTCAGTCATGGAAAAAACCCACATTTGGGTGTCTTAGATATTTATTCTAAGAAAAGGGTCTTCAAACTTGGCAACTTTAAGACTTGTGGACTTCAACTCCCAGAATTCCTCAGCCAGCCCTGGCTGGCTGAGGAATTCTGGGAGTTGAAGTCCACAAGTCTTAAAGTTGCCAAGTTTGAAGACCCCTGCTCAAGAACAACACATGGAGTTACTTCTGAGTAGTTTCTTTATTATTTCTTGTCTACAAAGGAGTTTCTTTATTATGTTTGCCTACTCTTGTCAGACTAAAGCAATTAATCTGCATAACTATAGACATACTCTGATCTGCTAGGGAGGGGCCATCTTATCCCTCTTCCTACCTAGCAGACATTCCAAGCTCCACTGCCTTTTAGCCCTCTGGGGAAGAGTCCTTCCTCCTGGCACTACATATCACCACAAAATGGCTGACTGGGGAATTTCAAAATTGGAGTCCACATGTCTTAAAGCTGCTGAGGTTAAGAAACATCACTATAAACAAAGCATGTTGTTCCATGAAAATATTTTTTTGTAATGCTTGCACATCATTATTTTGTTCAGGACTTTGTGCAAAAGAAATCCATGTTTGTGGTGAAGAGGCTGCTATTAACCTAGTGACAGAACTCATGTATACTACAGGGGAACAGGTTGAGGTAGGTGCTCTGCTTCACTCTCTGTATGTCCAGGATAAAGGAGGCTCAGTGGGTGGAGCTGCAAGAAAATGGGGGGTGTCATTTTTTCCCCCTGGAGTTTGGGAGTTCATTTTAAGTCTTTTTCAGTCTTTCCCCTTTTTCTAAAATATATCTTGTACTGTAGTCCTTCTGCTATGGCTTTCATGTGATTCCCATCTCAAAGTAATGGTAACTATATTTCTGATTTTGAGTAATGGACAAAATGGAGTTTTAGGGTTGCAAAAAAAGTGGCCCAGGATCTTTTCAGCACCTCTGAAACCTCATATTGTCCAATCTAATGTGCAGACTTCTTCCAGTTGCTTTTCCTTAAGAGGTAAAATAGATGGAATATATTAAAAGTCATCCCCTCCACCAGCGTTTCATATCTTTAAAGCTAAATTGCTCAAGTGATATTTATATACAAATTATACAGTGCTTTTAGACTCTTTCTAACAGAGATATAACCGGTGATAAGATCTTTACATTAAACTAAAACTCCAATGGGGTGAGGTTTTTGTAAGACTTAAGACTTTAAGTGAATCTACACTTTGGATGTCTCCCTTTATAACAAGAGTTTCATCGTCAAAAATAATTACTGATTTCGTCTTTCGTTAAAGATCACTTATATGTTCAATAAAAAGGGGGTTGTACTACTGTCTCCTTCCCTATCCAGCCACTAAGAAAAGTCATTCACCAATAGTTCAGTCCCTGTTTATTTCCCATATTTGTTCTCTTTAATGTAAATAGCTCCAATTGTTACTAAAGTGTTGCTAGATGGCCTGCTTAGGATGAGGAGCCTAGCTAGAGTCCTTTTAGCAATTGTTCTTACAACCCGTGATCAAGATCAAGCTGAGAGCCTTTTTGGGTCAGAGGTTGTCGTCCATTCAGAAACCCTTGACTGTAACCAGCGTCTTTTGTTCAGTATTATTGTATTCTAGTTTATGGCTATAAATAGTATTGTATGTTTATAGGTGAAAAGGTACAGGAGGCTGACTCCCATCAAGGTGCTGAATAAGGCTCTTGAATCTCTGGATAACCTTCACCCTGGAGACTGTATTGTTTGTTTCAATAAGAACGATATTTATTCAGTGAGTCGACAAATTGAATTCCGGGGCTTGGAATGTGCAGTTATATATGGAAGTCTTCCACCTGGTACATATTCTAAATATTTTTGGTGAATTATATGTGGGAAATACTTCTCACTGTAATGATGATTGAAAAGTAGAATTATTAGGGTTGACATTTGATTACTAAATTGTTCAATATTTCTATATCTGATAGATTAGTTTAGGTGTGTTCTTTATTTATCTTTGGAATTTTATAGTGTGTACACCCACTGTTGGTTTTATTTATTGATTCATGAATTAACTGCCCCTTATTTAGGCAGCAGGTACTCAAGTATAATACAATAATATGCAACTCAGTGTATTCCTCTTATTTTAGTTCCTTCTTTAAAAAAAGTTTTCTATTACCGTGTATGAATTGTATTTTCTGAAGGGGTTTGACATACTTTTCTCTCATGGAGATTTGTATAGATAGCAGAATGACTTCTTGCAAGATGTAAGGGAGAAACACCAGGGATATACCACTCTTAAGAAATCTTTATTTCATGCTACTCCAAAATCATAATAGTATTAGAAAATATCCCCAGAGGGCATTTAGTTCAAGTTCCTGTCAGTATAAACATTTTCCTACTGTATATTGGCATGTGGCAACATTTCCTCCAATTAAAAAGTTATTAAAAAAGTGACTTTCTTTCCACAGCTGTCCCTTCCACAGCCAAACATCAGCTTCTCTTATTATTGCAATATTTTTCTTAATTTGAGGTTATCTTGCAGAGATATTTCCATAGTGATATGAACTGGCATGAACTTGTGGCTTGTTGAATAACCAGTATAAATTCAATAATTTGAGAACATTTTGTTATTACATAAATGTACGTATTACATAAATGTATGTATTAATGTATGTGGATGACACCACCCCAGACAGATACTACCTCTGTGCAAATGCAGAAGATGTAATCCTAGGATGTATTTTGTAGTCACAAAGCATAGCTGGTCCTATTACAGTTTTGGATGCTGCATTTTTTCACTAACTAATTAATATGTTAGCTTCAGGAGGGCATTTTAAAATACCGTAATAAATATTATAAATCTAAGTAAAAATAAGTATTCAGATCCTTTTTGTATTTGGGACATCATATATTGTTCTGATTGTTTCAGGAACAAAACTTACCCAGGCAAAGAAGTTCAATGATCCGGATGATCCGTGTAAAATCATGGTTGCTACAGATGCAATTGGGATGGGTCTCAATTTGTAAGTACACTAGATAAATTAAAAATGATCTCTTAATGAACCCAGGGGATTGATAGAACCAGAAAGAGTTTGATAGTGGTAAGGTTACTCTTCACCAACTTTGGAAGCCAAGAGCCGCGAGATTGATATTGCAATGTCCTGGTCCCCTATATTGCAGATGACCCTGTGAAACAGGGGTCTTCAAACTTGGCCCTTTTATGACTTGTGGACTTCAACTCCCAGAATTCCTCAGCCAGTGCCTGGCTGAGGAATTCTTGGGGTTGAAGTCCACAAGTCATAAAAGGGCCAAGTTTGAAGACCTCCGCTGTGGAGGCTTCAGCACTGGGCAGAGCTGTCTTCCTTCCCTCACAGTCCACTAGCAACTTTTCCCAGTTTACATTTTTGGTTGGTAGTTACATTAGCTTAGCTAGGATCACGTTTTGAGAATCACCTTGTATTGTAAAATGGATTAATTTGTGTGACTTCAGTGTTCATTACCTTTGTTCTAGGAGCATAAAAAGAATCATTTTCAACTCCCTAATAAAGCCACAGATCAATGAAAAAGGAGAAAAGGAAATTAACACAATTACCACTTCTCAGGCGCTGCAAATTTCAGGCCGAGCTGGCCGATTTAGTTCTGCATTTAAAGAAGGGGAAGTTACTACGATGCATGCAGATGACCTCGTTCTGCTAAAGAAGATTTTGAGTGAGCCCGTGGATTCTATAGAGGTATGTTAATAAAGCAGTCTGACCTTCTGTTCATTTTACAGTTGAATCAAACTGAATATGAAACGCAACAAGGGTTAATCAAAGAAGCCCAGGAATTACTTTCTTCCATAGCCTTGTGGCGCCCTCTAGATGTGCCAGTCTATACCTCTCATTGCAGGGAAATTCTACCAGGTCTTGCTACCCTGTTCCCCCAAAAGTTAGACCCAGCCAGATAGTAAACCCTAGTTTGATTTTTGGGGGTGGGCCTAATAAAAGCCCTACTCCAAAACTAGGCCCTAGTTTTGGGGTCAGGTGTACCCCTAAAAATCAAGCTAGAGTGGGGGTGAAGCTGCCCCATGGGCCCCGCACTCTCTTACCGGTAGGACCACTACTGCCAGGCCTCCCACGCCTCGACCCCTGTCGCGCCACTGCTTGACTTCTGCGCCACTTGCCGCCACCAGCAGCCGGATGCCATGTGACGCCGCATGGCGCTTTGGGCCTGTTCTTTGTGTGGTTTGCGCCGCTTCTGTTGCTTGCGCAATTGGAGCCGCTTCTGTTGCTCGCGCAATTGGGGCTGCTTCTGTTGCTTGTGCAATTTGGGCTGCTTCTGTTGCTCGCGCGATTTGAGCCGCTTGTGTTCCTTACACGATTTGGGCCACTTCTGTTGCTTGTGCGATTGGGGCCGCTTCTGTTGCTTGCGCAATTGGGGCTGCTTCTGTTGCTCGCGCGATTGGGGCTGCTTCTGTTGCTTGTGCGATTTGGGCCGCTTCTGTTGCTCACATGATTTGGGCCGCTTGTGTTGCTCACGCGATTTGGGCCGCTTGTGTTCCTTGCGTGATTTGGGCGGCTTGTGTTCCCTGCACGATTTGGGCCGCTTCTGTTGCTCACGTGATTTGGGCCGCTTCTGTTCCTAGTGCGATTTGTGCCTCTTCTGTTGCTCATGTGATTTGGGCTTCTTCTGCTGTTCACGTGATTTGAGCCGTGGCCCAAATCACGTGAGCAACAGAAGCAATCCAAAGCGCTGCGCAAGCAGCTGAAGCAGCCCAAAGCACCATGCAGCGTCCTGGCGGGAGGAGCAGCAACGGCGCAATACACCACATAGTGTCCGGCTGCAGGTGGCAGCAAGCAGCCGCAGAAGAAGTCAAGCAGCGGCGTGACAGGTATCGGGACGTGGGAGGCCTGGCTGCAGTGGTCCTAAGGTAAGACATTCTCCAAAATTAAGACCTAGTGCCTCTTTTGGAGGCAAAAAAATATATAGGACCAGGTCTTAATTTCGGGGAAACACGGTATTTATCCATCTAACCTAGAATTGTCTACTCTGACCTTCGGCCTTGGGCTTTTCTGTTGATACTGTTAACAGACAGTACTAGAGTTGCA
>NW_015387878.1:81046-113283 GCF_001527695.2 Protobothrops mucrosquamatus
CCTGGCTGCAGTGGTCCTAAGGTAAGACATTCTCCAAAATTAAGACCTAGTGCCTCTTTTGGAGGCAAAAAAATATATAGGACCAGGTCTTAATTTCGGGGAAACACGGTATTTATCCATCTAACCTAGAATTGTCTACTCTGACCTTCGGCCTTGGGCTTTTCTGTTGATACTGTTAACAGACAGTACTAGAGTTGCATCTTGGAATTTTTTACAGGTAGTCCTCCACTTATGACTGCAATGGAAACGAATTTCAATCTTGTCACAGTTGTAAATTAAGGCACCATATGATGGGACTTGATTTTACGACTGTTTTCTGATAGTCACAAAGTGAGTCACTATAGTCATAAAGCGAATCGTGTTATTAAGAAATCATGAGATGGTTAAGCAAATCCAAATGGGTGTGTTTGGGGGTGTTTTTTTGCTAGAAACTACAAAAAGTGTCACAAATCACAATCATCGACTGGGACGTTGCAACTGGTCATAAATGCAGACGAGTTGCCAAGTACCTGAAATGCAATCGAGGGGTGGGGGTGGGGGGCAGCAGTTGTAACTTCAAGGAACGGTTGTAAGTAGTTTTTTAAAGTCTTGGCTGGCTGAGGAATTCTGGGACTTGAAGTCCACAAGTTTTGCCAGGTTTGAAGACCTCTGCTCAAGACACTTGTTGAGACAACTGATATGAACTGGAATGCAATACTTGCAGATGAAGTGGGGAAACTTCCATCAGCAGAAGACGTTGGGAATGAGGACATTTCTGCTTGTGGAAATTACGACTGCTGTGATGACCCAGGGCCCAGCACAAAGGCAATGCAGACAGCTGGCACTGTAGACAGTTCTTTAATGGTTGCAAATTTCCTCCAAATGCTCCCACATTTGCTGGCAAGCCTCCAACCTAAATACACATACTCACCTTCCAGCCGACTGTGGCTGAAGGCAGTTTCAATACAGCCTGATTATTATACGAATGTCCTCAGGGCCATAAAGATAACAAACCAAACGAAACATCAACTTAATGAGTCCGCTTGAATCTCAGCTTGCCTGCAGAATTTGCAAAGAGAAAAGTCAAAATGCAGTCTGAGGTCGTAATTCAGGAAATCCACGTGGTCAGTCGGTCCGGTCGTCAAGGTGTCCAGGTTTTCCAAAGGCACAGAACAAGAGCAACAATACACACGTCCCCAAGATATCAACGTTTGAAAGTCCCCACCCCACAGCGGCTCCTTATATCTCAATCCCCAGATGTGCCTTGTGGGGTGGGGCGGGATGCTCTCCTCCCGAGCAAGTGAGCCTGCCTGTGTGGTTCCCTCCTCCTCTCCACTCTCCTAGCTCTAGGATCAGGTGGGGGTGGGCCTTACTCCTTGCCTAAACTCTGTTCTCCCCTGTTCCAAACCTGAAGGGCCCTGACCTGCTTCAGCCTGCTCCTCCCCACAGTCCTCTGAAGCCACAAACACCTCTCCCTGGGCCTCGATAGGGTCCTGTTCCGGCTCCATTTCCTCCTCCGATTCAGGCTCAGTCGGAGGCGTGACAACTGCTTTTTATCTAGAGGTGTGTAGAGCATTTGAAAGCTGCATCCCAAACAGACAGGAGCAGCAGAGGTCTCCTTCAGATCTTTAAAGCAGCCACATAATTTGTAATCCTTGCAGATCCCTGCAGGGGTGGCATGGGATTTGGCCAAAAAAGGTAAGAGGGCAGCCACATTGATATGATGAAAGCTCTGGTTTTTGTGTGTGTGTGTGTGTGTGGTAGTTGCCATTTTAATGCAACAAATACTAAAAACTTTAAATTGTGGAAAAATGACACCCCTTTCTTTCTTTCTTTCTTTCTTTCTTTCTTTCTTTCTTTCTTTCTTTCTTTCTTTCTTTCTTTCTTTCTTTCTTTCTTTCTTTCTTTNAGAACCCTAAAAAGTGTACAGGAAGGGACAGATTATAAGACAGTGACCAAGAGAACTGGGTTGCTGATAATTTTGTGAGGAGGCAGGAGATGGAAAAGAAAGAGAGAGGTTCAAATTTACTGGTCTATGAATGTTTGAAAGCTTTTAACAGAGCTGGGATTTTGTTTAATTAAATGTTTTTTTTAATAGGATATTTTTGTGAGCCTCTCTCAAGTTGATGGACTCTACTTTGTCTGCAATATTGATAACTTCAAATTTTTAGCCAAAATGATTCAACACATTCCACTCCATTTGAGAGCAAGATACGTGTTTTGCACAGCTCCCATTAATCAAAAGGAGCCTTTTGTGTGCACCTCACTCTTAAAGGTAACTTGCATCTTTTTGTAATATTTTTAGTTTTTTAGCATATTTCCTGGAGGAGCCTTTCTAAGCTCCCAGTATGCCCAAACAGTAGATGTGCTTGTATTATATGTATGTGTGTGTTTTGTTTTAATGGATCGACAACTTCCTAATCTTATTTACCAGCTTAAATAAATCTTTCCAAAATGTTCTTTTTTGCTTCAATTTCCTGAGCAGCAACTGCAAAGTGTCTTTGTCAGGGACAACTTTTGTAGACTTCATTTGAACTATAGAAACATTTTATGTTTATAAATTTGACTGAGAATAGAATACAACCCAGCATCATTTGCTGATTCGCATATTCGGATATATGTGAGGTCAAACACTGTTTTTGCACTATTGGGGAAAGACATTACTGGAGAGTCATGTGACCCAGTGTAGTGTCTCAGAAATTGAATGTTGGCTAAGACAATTCTAGACACTATATTAACTGAAAGGCCATCTGTAACACTGCTAATGAGGATTAGTGGATTAGATATTTGATTTGATCTCTCAGTTGACATTTTGAGCAAAGTTTCTGTTCCCTGAAGCACAACATATTGTCAGAAGCTTTCTAGAAAAGCAAGGCAGACAGTTGTTCCCTGTTATAGAAGCACTGGAACATTCACTTTTTCTTCCAGTGTCTAAAGTGCTAAGAGAAAGGTAGTATTTTGCTGATGCTTTGAAAAACTATAAAATGCTTTGCCTCTTATTTGAACTTAAATGCTAAACTTGGTAAAAAGTTAATATTATAAACTATGGGCATTGCTTTCCTGCTTGAGCTTGGCTATTGCAGAGAGTGTTTGGCAATATGAGGGCATTGCTGTTTTGGAAATATTGTTTGCCTAATCATCCCTTTTTGTGTTCCAGTTTGCACGACAGTTCAGTAGAAATGAACCTGTGATGTTTGATTGGCTCTGCCGACATATTAACTGGCCCCTGATCCCACCCAAGAACATCAAGGACCTTGTCCATCTTGAAGCTGTTCATGATGTTCTTGATCTCTATCTCTGGCTGAGGTATTGGAACGGAAGAGTAGTTCTCCCCTATCTTCTTCTTAAGGGGCCAGCTTAAGAAATCGTCTTCTGTTGGGAGAAGGTGCCCTAATGATACATTTTTCCTGTGGTAATGTTTACTTTTACAGTGCTGTGGCGAACTGTTTGTGTGAACATCCATCATTGCCAAAATGTCTGTGACATCTCTCTCTCTCTCCAGTTCTTGTTCTCCAGGACCCTCATTCTTGAACAAAATAGGCTCTTTTGCTCAGATTTACCTCATCTTTTATGCTAGTCTATACAATAGTAACCACACTTGGAGCGGGTCATTAAGCAAAATAGTCAATAAGTGAAACTGATTATTGGTTATGGTCTTCAGCTTTCCTTTGCTTTACAGACTTGTGAAGGTTGCAAAAACAAGGACTTGTTATAAAATTATTTTTTCTTCACCGTTGTAATTGCAAACGGTCACTGGATGAGTCAGTTGTTAAATGAGGACTACCTGTACAATATTTAAATCATCAAGCTTTTTTTATTTAATTGTCAAACAAAATATTGAATATCACAACCCTATTGTTGTAAACTTTTGAGAGGAAAAATGCCGTTGCTTGCATTAATGAGCTACGGACCCATTATTTGCCCCACATTTTTGTAACCTTGGAGATTGGTGAATAAGAGTCAGTACTAAATTCTGTCAAGTGATGCCCTCTAATAAAGGATTTGTAGACCCATAGAGAATTGATTTGCTTTTCCAAGAATTCCCATTCACAAATTGACTGGTTTTTTTTTTTAATACAGTTACCGGTTTATGGACATGTTCCCAGATGCTGGTCATGTGAGGGCGATTCAGAAGAAACTGGATGACATCATACAAATTGGAGTGATGAATATTACAAGACTGATTCAAGCTTCCCAAGTCACTTCTGAGGCAATGGGTATTCCTGTCGAGAGCCTCAGAACTGATGATAGGCTCCCGCATGCAGAAATGACAGAGATTTCCACGAACAAAGAGATGGCCCACGGGCCCCGCAGAGCAAGAGGGCCTAAAGCCAGGAGCTTACAGTCTGCGGATGTGCAGCTGGGCACCCCGAGCCAGATGAAGGGTCCTCTGGCCGAAAGACTGATACAGCAGGGACTCCTCAGCAAGGAAGTGCTGAAACAATTGGAGAAGGAATGGCTCTCTCAACAGGATGGTCCTCATGATGTTAGTGAAAGCAGGAGCTCAGCCAAACACAAAGAAAAAAAGAAATGAAGTGATGCCTCTGCTTAAATAAAACAGTAATTTCTTAAATATTTGTGTTTTGATCTTGCACAGATTTTAAACATCTCACTGTGAATAGGGGGAGATTTTAAAAATTTCACCATGAATAAGAGGTTTCTGTACCTTTTCATAAATGCAGCTTCACAGAATCAAACAAAACTGCAAGGAATTTTCATTTTAAATTGAAATGAGAGATCAGAGAGCAAGGCTATAATAAGGATAAAAGGAGAAGTTAGGTATGAGTGATTGCAATGTGGGCATAATAATAGCTGGAACAACTGCATTTCAGTTAATGTAAACTTCAGCTAGCTAGGAGATTCTGTCAAAAGAGCCTAAATACTGCTTAAATATTGACAGGTTAGCACAGTGGTTCTCAACCTTTTTAATGCTGTGACCCCAACCGGTCGTAAGTCGAGGAGTAAACCGGTCGTAAGTCGAGGACTACCCAACCCGTCGTAAGTCGAGGACTTTCCCTGCCCGGGAGCGCCATGCATGCGTGGTTCCGCCCCCTGCGCCGGCCGAGGCATAGCTGGCAAGCGGCAGAGACGGAGCAGGCCGACCACCAGCTGGCCCAGTCCAAGGGAGGTAAGGCAGCTACCGGAAAACGGGAAAAAAATGGCAGACAAAAAAAAATGGACAAAAAAATGGCGGACAGCCTTGCTTGGCGACCCCCGTGAAATGGTCGATCGACCCCAAATGGGGTCCCGACCCACAGGTTGAGAACCACTGGGTTAGCACCTACTGAGTCATGTTTGAGCTTGTTCCATAACAAGAGAGCTTAGTTCATCATTCAACTGCTTCTTCAGAGTACATAATTCAGCAGATAAAGCATATTAAATGCTAATATACAACTTGACTAGAAATCAGATTAATAGACTGGCCACTTGGTTGATATGTTCTTTGGCAGAGAAATCAGTATTTTTAAAGACTTCCACATGAACAATTATATTTGGGGAGGGAAAAATATCTAATAAAGATGTCTGCCTTTTAAAAACACTTTCAGAGTCAACTCAGTAGGTAAGAGTTTAAAACAAAAATTGTTTTTTATGATCTTTATCAAATGTTTTTAGTATGCATGCATTTAAATCCAGAAAAAAATAGGACATTTTGAACAAGATATACATGTTTTACGATATATGTATGAGTACAAAATGATGTGAAGGCAGTTCTACTCATTAATTACACTTGAGAGAACTTCTACTTTCAGGAGCAATCTTAGGGTGGTGGTTTTGTGACATAAACAATTTTTAAAGACATCTGTTTGCTCTGGATTTTTGACAAGAAAGCATGTAGGCTGTGCAGTTGGGAAATATAAAATGAAAGCTTTATGTTCTAGTTCTTTTAAGAACTAAAATGTTAACCTTCATATTTTTGAGATTAGCACTTTCATTCATGGAAGGTTCCCACAGTTTCTCCATAGTAATATCTATAAGCCCTTTTAAATTTGTTCAGGTGATGTGAAATCTGAGTGAGTCCTCTAATGAGTGCATGCAATTAGACTCAAGGAAGAGTGCCCATTTCAGTGCCATAAATGAATTGTGTTAATCCCTTGTTAAAAAAATTCTGGAGTTACTTAGCACAGAACAGAAAAGTCCTTTCTGTTTGTTAAGATTGAGTAGTACAAGGGATTATCACATAAAGCAGGTTTTGAATTTGCGTTCAGTGGAAGAGGGTGGAATGGAACTGTTGCATAGCAAGCTGAGAGAAATGTTAAAATTTGTCAGACCAACTGAGGAGTTCATTCTTTTAGTTTGTCTAAAACTGATAGGATATAAATATATTCTAATCTCTGTTAGTGGAAGGGCTCTTAGGGATGACTAGTACTAAAATTAACTCCCTGCTTAAGGAATCTGCTATTTATAATATTAGGAGACTTGCAAATAGCTGCTCTCCACATGTCTTAAAGTTGCCAACTTTGAGAAACACTGCTTGGGGATTAATTTCTACAATTCTGACAACAGTAGTATATTTAGAGAGAGTGCTGCCATTGCATCTTGTTTTATGTCTAGTTGCCACTCTTGACCCAACTCACCCCACAAGGATGGTATATTTAGGAACTTGGGCACCCTACTGCCTTCTTCCAAAGCCCATAAGAACAAAGAGAAGCATGTTTGATTGGCATGGTGATGTAGTACTGTTGCCCAGTGATGGGAATATGAGGTCACTGGTGGACAATGAATCTCTTGTCTGCAGGCAGGGGCCCTCACAGAAAGAAAGAAAGCAGAGAAGAAACTGAAATTATTTTTCAGCTGTTTGTCTTGACTTGCCAATGTCGAGAACAATGTTTTACAAGCTTGGTAACTAAGATGTTTGGACTTCCCCATATTGGCTGTGGAACTGTGGGAGTTGAAGTCCACACATCTTAAAAGTTGTCAACATTGAAAAAAACTGATCTAAAACAATGAAAAACAACATCTATATCCTCAGCTGTCCATAGTTTTGTCTATCCAAAGGGATTGTTTTGGGAGGAAATACATATGTGAATACACACAAATAGAGGGGCATCTGAATAGTGGGGTCCAAGAAATCAAGATGGCAACCATGTGTGTGAGATCAAAGCCCTGCCTCTTTAATACATATGTTGCCCAGGGGACAGGTACAAATGGGATGGGAGCTTCAATTGTGCAGACGCACAATTTGATTTTTTTATATAGGTTTTATTAATTTTTAAAAATTACAATCTTTAAACCTTAGTAAACAACATGTCTGGGTTCACATACTTAACATTAACTTTTTCAATATAAATCTATTCAGTACTGCACAATCCAGTATTGTTTCCTTGATCTTCCTTTCTTCCCCATATTTTTCCCTTTTCCCCTCATTAAACAATTACAATTCTTAATACTATTGATATATACAAAATTAGGTATAAACATCATATTTTACTAATATAGAAGTAACAAAAATATCAATTCATAAGTCAATATCCTGTTTTTCGTGCTCTTATTAAAGTTTGATTTCCCATCAATATTTAAAGTATCTTTATCAGTTATGATTTTCTCAATATTAATTACATTTATATAACTAAAAAAAGTATTCATTCCAATCCTCTTATTTTCAAATTTACCATATCAAAAAAAAAATGATAATTTAATTCTAAATCATATCTTTCATTATAAAAAATCTAGTTACTTTCCCCGAAAATAAACCCCATCCTGAAAAAAAGACCTACCCTGATTTGTGGGGGTGGGCCTAATATAAGCCCTAGTCCAAAAATAAGCCCTAATTAGGACCCCACCCACTCCATCCCACTTGGCTGCCGCAATGGGGCAGGAGGCCATGCAGCACATTGTGCCGCTGCCGCCACAACAAGGCGAGGCAGGTGGGGGAGGGGGGAGCTGCCCTGCACCCGCTTCCTTCAGCCCCCCCCACCAGGCCATTCCTTGCTCCCTTTCACTCCCCTCCCAAGCCAGACTGCCATGCTGCCGTACAGAGGATGGGTGGGGTAGATCTGGCCCCCCCTCTGCCTTTTTGGAGCCAGGAGGGAGTGACGGCGAAAGGCTCCGCTGCCATTGCATGCCGCTGGAGGGGCTTTCTCCATGCTCTGCCCTACAGGTCACTTGCCTGGCGGCAGCCACCACCACTTCCTCCACCAACTCTCCTGTGGCTTGCACCGTGACCACTGCCTCCCTCTGCCAGCCCTCCATTGCTACCACTGGAGAGAATAGAGAACTGGGAGGGAAACGGCTCTGCACAGTGATGCTGAGCAAAGATGAGCACTTGCTTGTCGCCCTGCATTGCCCTGCATTTCCCTTCTCCATTCTTGAAATGGCAGCCTTGTTTCCTGCTGCTTCTCCAGGCGCTGCTATAGAGCTTGGTGTACCATCGCCCAGCTCTTCCCTCTTCCCAAAAGCAAAAAATGTCTTCACTAACCTGCTGCTGCAGGAGAGTCATGAGACTAAAAAAAAGTTCAGTCAGGCCTTCACAAGATCTTTTTTTTCCTCTTCTCTCCCACCAGCTCTTGAGATTAAAAGTCCAAGTTCAGTAAGTATTTATAGTCCAAGAAGGTCAGGATGATAAATATGCCAAAATATTTTCCTTTATTACCAGCTGTTCTCCCTTAAGCTGAAATTCACCAAGCAGCCAAGGAGCTAGTTATAGTGCTGTACTCAAATCCACCACTAGATATCATTCAAAGTCCATTTTCCACTCTTAAAACAAAGGGTTGATTTCTTATATTTCTTATATTTCACTTCAATAAAAAAAATTTCCAAAGAGAAAATCTTAACAATTTATCCCAGTTCTCAGACTCATCAAAACTGTACTTTGTATTACTTTCACTTCAGTATTGTGTATTTCTGTCCCCCATAAAAAAATTAAAATGCCGCTTCTGTTCACATCTGGTGGTTTTAAGCTTCTTGGGAGCCTTTCCTAGGAAATTCAGTTGTAAAATAGTAAAAAAAAAGGATCAATATTCTCAACCAATCCAAACATGCTATTTACGGTGTGCTAATTAAAGCTTTTGTTCTTCGGTTGTCAGCAGGTAATGGCCAGCCACAGAGGTGTGGCTGGTCTTTCCCCTGCCAGTTTAGAGGGCTTTTCTTGGATCGAATGGAGAGACCGCCATCTCTCTGTGATCGACAAGGCACCCCTTCATCACCTCTTTGGGGTGACTTTAGGCCCTTTTCAGGGCCCCCGGTAGGGTGAAATTGGGCATGGAAGGCAGAGCTCTGCCTTCCTGGGTTCTGTCTTGCCACGATGCAAAACCGGAACTGCAAACAGACATCCAAACGCCTCTTGGTAAAGACATGTGATCATAGTTTTAATAATGCTCACTTAAAAGATGGCCATGTCTGATTTCAAAGACTAATGTGCATTTGGTTCTGTCTTTGTTTTGCAGCTAATCCCAAACTTAAAAGTCTTCTTGCTGGTCCCCATGCTGGCTTGGGATGAGGGATATTGTAGTCCAACATATCAGTTTGGGGAAACCTGACCAGGCACACTTAACCAGCTCTATGTCTCCTTGAGTTCAGCAGGTCCTCAAAGCCTGCATTCAGAGTTAATTTTTGTGTTATTTCACTTCTCAGACTTCCTGGGAAATCTATTTCCTCTGCAGAGATGGTGGCTAATCATTAAGATCCACCAGAAAAAAAAAAAAACCCCAACAAAACAATGCAAAGATGTGGGGGAACAAAAATGTCTCCAATCTATCCAATTTTACAGGGAAGAGGGAAGACAAAAGAAGAGAAAAAATATATAACGGGGGTCCTACATTCTCAACATTTCCCCCCCCCCCAAATATTTCAGATTCAATAATACCCATTGAAGTGGCTTGTTTTCATTGCAGTTGGATGAAAAACTCGACAGCTGGACGTGTGCCACCCTAAGGAAATTCGTGCTGGGCTTGAGTGAAGTGAGAGATATCTCATAGCAACTGGGATTGTTCTAAAGTAAAACATTGCCAAGTTGGGCCAGTAACTAATCATTCCTTTTTCTTGCCTCTTGGCAGTTTTCCATCTGCTCAGCATTATACAGTACCCAGGGGTGGGAGGGGAGCAGGGGAAGGCGCTGGAAGCTTAATCATTGAACCATGCAGAAGGATTGGCTTTACTTCAGCTCTGCTGCTCTGGAGACTCATCTGAGAAATGGCTGGGTGGTAGGATCCTGCCGGCTTCTCAGCATATCAAATCCAGCTTTGGCCTCAGGAACTTGCTGTAAACACCGAACTACTAGCAAACATGCTTGCGATGCACCTTGTGGCCTTTTATTTTACAAAACTGAAAGAAGATCAGATCAAAAAGGTAAGATCTGGTTGTGCTGGCTCTTTGGGGCAAAACAGGAGTGCTGCAGTCTGAGTGAGTCTATTGCTAACTAATGCTAGTAGAAAGAGGGAAGAGAGGGAGGAACTTTTAAAAAATTGTAATAACTTTAATTTATTAACTTTATAATCCACCCAGCCTCATTGCCACTCTGGGTGGCTTACAACTTGAATAAATAAACTAAACTAAGAATTGCAATGTACAGTATATGTATTTTTTTAAAAATATTGGTATGAGTTGGGCGTAAAATTGAGAAGTATCAACTAAAAAGATCCCTGATGTAGAAGATGATTTAGTAGCCTGACATTCTAGGACACATTCGTATTTGCTTACTTATTTTTATTACTTATGAAAGAAAGTAAGCCTTCAGCTAAACACACCAAATTTAATGTGCCACTCATAAAGCCACATCAAAATATATGCTTTTACTCTCAGCTGAAACTTATTTTATCCATTTTATCCATAAGCAAAATACAGTCAACAGCAGCAGCAGTTGTTATGAAGCTATGATAGAACTGTCCCCAATGTTTTGTCCAATAAATATCTTTTTTAATGTGGGAGAAGAAGGTTCAGTTGCTATAGATTACTTTTCACATCTTCATCAATCGGTGTAATGTTTTCAGTCTTATATTTAAATGAATCATTACCCAAGATGAAAATAAATTAAGATTAGGATAGACAATGAATCTCTTTCCATAGCTAAATGTGACATCAATAAAACTGGAGGCCCTTTCATCAAATGCCCTTTAATTTTATTTAAGGGGAAAAAACACTAAACTCCCTTTTATGACCCTGTAATCCCATAATTAGGGGTAGAGTTGGGGCAACTGGATGGAGCCAAGTGTTATTCCAATTTGTGATTTCTTGGATCTGTTCTTGCCCTTCAATAACTTATGGGCTTCTGCTCCTCTGCGTCCCCCACCCACCACCCTTAATCTTTTAGTCATGCAGACTTCCAAGCTTCATAAAGGAAGCACTGAAATGAAGCAATTCTACCACCTGGAAAAATGAGTCAACCAATCATTGTTGGGGGGGGGAAGAGTTGTTCACCAAAAGTTAATTTTTCCCCTAGTGCAGGTAGCTTTGCTAGTCAGAAGCTTTGATCACTTGTGTGCTTAGTTTTTAATTAATAATGATTTCTGGGTTTTTCTACTATGGTAGCACTTGGTTCCGATGGTATCCAGCTAAGCATTTTTAAGGGCTCAAACATGACTTTGCTGACATCCTAGCAGAAAATGGAACCAAGATCCTTAAATTGGCCTCAGTCCCAGCGGACTGGAAGGTTGCCTATGATACTAGTTCTTCAAAAGAGCCCCAGAAGAGATCCATATAGTTGGGCCAAGTAGGTGGAAGCAGAAAGCTGAGAGGAATAACTAAGCACATTGTATACAGGAACCAACCTTACTGGTGGGAAATCAGCATGGATTCTGCAAAAGTCATTCTTGCTTACCAAACTTCTGCAGTTTTATTTTTTTACAATGTCAGCAGATATGTGGATGACACCAGTGGTGGGATTCAAGTATGTGAACAACCGGTTCTCTGTGTGGATGCTGCTTCCGGAAGTCCATTCTGGGCCTGAGCAACAAAAAATTAGCTACCGGTTCTGCCGAACTGGTGCGAACTGGCTGAATCCCACCACTGGATCTAGGAGTAGACTTTAAGAAAGTTCCATATCTAAGCAGGCCTAGGTCTCTTTGTTGATTTTTTTTCCAGTCAAAAAGGAGAAACAGAGTAGAAACAAATGATAAATTTTCTCAGTGGAAGTAAGTAAGAAGTGAAGCCCTTGGTTCTCTCGGAGTGTGATTGCTTGTTTGCAGATGTTTCATTACCAGATGAGGTAACATCTTCTGTGCTAGCTAGAAGATGAAGAGAGATTAAAATAAAATTCAGAGAGCACCAAGGACTTCAAAGTTCAGCTCTGAGCTACATATATTCTTTTCTATTGGTGAGATCTCTCAAAGGATCTGGCTTGGGGCCAGGGCTTTTTAACTTGTTCATAAAGGTTCTTCATTAGGCCCAAGTAGTAAATTGGCTGAGCTTGAAGATACAGTATACTAAACTATTTAAAAATGATTATGAAGGGCTCTTAATGGTTCTCTAACCCGGGGGAATGATCAAATGGCAAATACTGTTCACTTTTTCTGAGTGTGAAGGGATCTATGTTGCAGCAAACCACCCTCTAACCTCACTTATACACGGCACCAATGAGGCTGAATGGTCTGTATCTACCAGGAAAAAGATTATGTGGCCATAGTGAGCGATGGAGGATGTGAACTTAGTGTGCAGTGTTTGTGAAAAGGTCAGTCCCTTGCTAGGGATCAATATGAAAGTAACTGGAAATAATACTGTCATCATTGTAATGAGCTTACACACATCTACAGTACATTCACATCTGAAATACTGTTCTGCTACAATTCTAGTCACCACATTTAAATAGAGAATACAACAATGCTGAGCAAAGGGTAATCAGAATGATTAAGAAGCTTGAGCAATTTCCTCATGGGAAAAAAGGTAGAATATTTGGGATTCTTTCAGATGAGGAAAAAAGGGAAACTGATGGGAGACAGTTGAGATACTGTACATCTGGTAAAGCTGACTGGGAAGGGATTTAAAATAGAAGTTCTTCACACAGTATGGAATTAAACAGTGAAATTCATTATCACAAGACATAATGATGGCTTAAGTTGGAGTTAGTTGGATGGCTTAAAAAAAGAGATTGGAAACTTTTGTGGAAGACAAGTTTATCTTTTGACTCGATGTTGCCAACAAGTGGGAACAGCGCACCTACACACACTAGTTGTGGAGAACGGTGGCAGGAAAGGAACTTATTCTTCATCTTCTGCTAATGAGCTAATCTTGGCCTGACCCAGCATGTTTTCCTTAAGTTCTTGAAACATACTTCAGCCAGAATATTTAGGAAATACCTGCATACTTAGAAAATAGCCCACAATACTCACAACAACCAAAAGAACAAACAGCTTACATTAATAAGTAGTTAAAAATATATTCAGTGAGGTCAGGTTGTCCACCTGTTTTATTGTCCGGAAGATCTTGACTCCATGTTTCAAAAGGTCCACTAGAAGAAAATCTCTTCTGGGTCTCCTTCTGTGTAGGTGAACTTAAGATGGGTTCTCTAGGGCAGTGGTCCCTAACATTCCCGGCTCCACAGACCAGCAGCAGGAGGGAGCGGATGGTTTCATGTGCACAACCTAATCCCACACATGTGTAAATGGAGCTTTGCGCACTCACCCGCTTGCGTGGCCTGGTTCCCAATGGGCAGTGGCCCAGTACTGGTCTCCAAATTGGGGGTTGGGGACCCCTGCTCTGGGGGACAATTTTATTAACCCCACTGCCAGCAGCTATGGTAACTGGGAGTCACTATTGTAATTTAATGTTCCATAGTGTGCCAATCTGCACTTCAGCAGAGTTATTGGAAGACATTCAACAATGTCTCTAAGATCTGTTTAAAACAAAACCAAAAGGCAGAATGTGAATCTTAGAGTGGCTGGACACCTTGTAGATAAAGCAAATTTCCCAACCTATTGCCTTCCAGATGCGGAGCTGAAACCTCCAAGCAAGTATGGACCATTGCTGGCCAATCTGGGGCTTCTTTTCACAGCCCACCTAAGATATTATCCTGTCCCAAATCTATATCAGATGTACCACATGAATCTAACTCAAATCTTTAGAATGTGAGATAGCAGCCTTCATTTTAGCATCTTTTCTTTTTAACCTGAATATATCTGTAGCTCAAACATTATCAGTTAGTCATACAGAATTTTATGTATTATGATTAATAACCTAGAGATGCAAACTGATTCTAGGAAAATTAAGGTATTTCAGTTCTCTCCTCCCCTGTTTAGAATTTGCTTTGTTCCGAAGCTACTCACACTGAAGAGAGATTTCACAAATGTCCTTTCCCAGTAGTATTAACCACTGGGGAACAAAGATGCTGCTGTAGAAGCATAATGAAGCTTGTCATTCATAACAATGAGCAACAAAAGTTCATTGTTGGGGCCAGTGTTTTCTATAATATATAAGCCAGGTCATCCTCTTCTTTGACCCCAATAAAGTTTATGAAGATGTCCGAGTTGATTCTCTTCCAAATTCTTTCCAGGATTTTGTAAAGCTTGACAGAACTATGCACTCTAATACAGTTAACCAAACCTGGAGCCTACTCTTTATTTCATAGAACAAATCATTTCATATTATTTGGAAACCTAGATATTTTGTACCACTTCAGTAAATGTTTTTCTTCTGAAGTTAATTTTAATCAGTGAAAGTGATGTGTGTGGATAAAGAATTAG
The DNA here is from genome assembly GCF_001527695.2 of Protobothrops mucrosquamatus. Lineage (NCBI taxonomy): Eukaryota > Metazoa > Chordata > Lepidosauria > Squamata > Viperidae > Protobothrops > Protobothrops mucrosquamatus. The sequence goes on from NW_015387878.1 coordinate 95,635, forward strand.
ACCTCCACCTTCAATTTCACCATGGCTCTAACTGGAATCAACCCCTCTTAATTCTAAAAAACAAAACAAAAAAACCCGATGTGATTTCTGGAGACTCACACCTATGTGGACACTCGCACCTAAGCCTTGACTTATTTCCTAACAGGTTTTGCTTGCCTCCTCAGCTCATTGTTATTATTAGTATTATTGTTAGCTTTGTTACTTAGCAACATTCTTATACTCCAAGACAGCCAAGTCCACCTTCTCCCCAGTGGTGGGATTCAGATATGTGAACAACCGGTTGTCTGTGTGGATGCTGCTTCCGGAAGTCCATTCTGGGCCTGGGCAACAAAAAATTAGCTACTGGTTCTGCCGAACTGGTGCGAACTGGCTGAATCCCACCACTGCTTCTCCCCCTTCCAAATCCCTGTTATAAAAGTTAGAACCTCTTCTTTCTGTTATTTGCTCTTGGGATTGGTTCAGGTTTTCTAGTGGATTCGTCTCTGCTGCCATTTTAAGTTTCTCCTTAAAAACCATTCCCTCACAAAACTTTCTTGGCCAGGACAAAGGGGATTAAGGATAAATTCAAGATTGCAGTCTTAAGCTTCCGTTCTGGGAAAATCAACAGGCCAGTTCACAAGTTTATGGGTAATGTGTAAATTCTGTTATGTGTACAAAGTTTAAGTATTCTATGAGCATGGCTAACAAAAACTACAAGTCTGTAGGTAATGTGTAAACTGCTACATGTAGAAAGTTTAAGTATTGCATATTATGAGCATTGCTAACAAAGACTACAAGCTGCTAAAAATAACTCACTATTCGTACCTGGTAATCTCTTTCTTTGGTTAGTAGAAGAGAACAAAGATCTCTCTTCATAGTTTCTAAAAGCAGAAGTTTCTGAAAACAGAAGCCCCAAATCAATTATTTTTCTTTTTTAATTTAGAGATAGCTGGTTTGTCATGTAATAGCTAAGCAAAGCTACGTCAGGGACTTTTCGGTTTGAATCAACCATGAAATCACTCAGTGGCCCTTTTGCAAATTATTCTTTCTCAGGTTGTCTCATTATCTGCTTTAGAAGGGGAAAGGGGGAGGACACCATAGATTTGATATCGCTATCTTATTGGAAGTGTTATAAAGATTATAATGAGGTAATGCCTGTGAAGTCCCTGCAACACAGAAGAATACTCAAATGTTTCTTCCTGGGAAGAAACCGTGAATTGAAGATGGCTCTGCCCAAAACATTTGGAACATCACTCGAACTCTATTGACATTGACAAAATTACCATCAGTCAGTTGCTAAAGGCAGCTTTTGGAATAACATTTCCTGCAATAGTACCTTTAACACCATCAAATAACATCTGTCTATCCTGGGTCCTTATAAGAGCCAGAAAAGCCAATTGCATTAGATTAGATTAGATTAGATTAGATTAGATTGCATTAACAGAGGGATAAAATCAACATCACATGAAGTATTAGTACCATTTCATAAAGTCTTAGTAAGAGCACACCTGGAATACTGCATACAGTTTTGGTCATCATATTATTAAAAAAAAATGTTGAGACTCTGGAAAGAGAGCAGAAAAGAGCAACAGAGATGATTAGGAAGTTGGAGGCTAAAACATGTGAAGAACATTTGCAGGAATTGGGTTTGTCTAGTGAAAAGAAGGACTAGGGGTGACATGATAGCAGTCTTCCAATATTGGAGGGGTTACCACAAAGAAGAGGGGGTCAACCTATTTTCCAAAGCAACAGAAGGCAAGACAAGAAACAATGGATGGAAACTGATCAAGGAGAGAAGCATCCTAGAACTAAGGAGAAATTTCCTAACAGCGAGGACAATTAACCAGTGGAACGGCTTGCCTTCAGAAGTTGTGGGTACTTCATCACTGGAGGCTTTTAAGAAGAGACTGGACAGCCACTTATCTGGAACGGTCTAGGGTCTCCTGCTTGAGCAAGAAGTTGGACTAGAAGACCTCCAAGGTCCCTTCCAACTGTTATTCTATATTCAAAGGACTTGATAGGAGGATAAAAATGCCAAATCCAGTCTAAGCATCTGGCTGTGTGATGAATTATAATAATAATATACTTTCCAATTGTTTACATGCCTTCTCCTAGAAAATACAGTTCTCCTGAAATAAATGCAGCCATCAAGGCAAACATGGTGAATTTATATGTCCATGTTTTAAAACCGGCAGTCCTTGACTTACATCCACATTGAGCCCAAAATTTCTATTGGTAAGTTAAATATTTGTTAAATGAGTTTTGCCCTTTTTTATGATTTTTCTTGTCACCTTTGTTAAGTGAATCACTGCAATTGTTAAGTTAGTAACACAGTTGTTAAGTGAATCTGGCTTCCCTATTGACTTTGCTTGTTCGAAGGTTGCAAAAGATGATCACATGACTCGGGGACACTGCAACTATCATAAATATGAGTCAGTTGCTAAGTATCTGAATTTTGATCACATGACCTTGGGGATGCTGCAATGGTCATAAGTGTGAAAACTGGTCACTTTTTTCAGTGCTGTTGTAATTTCAAACAGTCACTAAATGAAGTTTTGTAAGTCGAGGATTTCCTGTATAAGTGCTCCACAAAAATCAAACAAATCATAATTACTGTTTTCAATGCAGAAAATCAAAAATCAAACAAATCATAATTACTGTTTTCAATGCAGAAAACAGTCGGGCAATGGATAAGAACAGCTTTGTTTTAAAGGTTTACTTTCCCAGATTTCAGTTATTATTAAAACTGGAAATGGAAGGCATGAAAATCTGCTCACATCACCTTTCCTTAATCTGATTTTCCAGGAAGGGTCAAAAGGTTGAAGGCTCTCCCTGCAAAAAGACAATACAAATGTTAGCTTTTTGATTACAGAGATAGTTGTGCTTTGTCAATCCAGGGATAGGCACAGACTCAAGTGTATTGTACCAACTTCTTCCTACCTTATAAGTAGAAGGTATGAGAGGTCACTACTCTGACTCAGTGTGTGCATAAAACCAAACTGTAAAAGTAAGCTGTGTGCAACAGAACTGATTCAGATAACTCATCCATATCTGCAAAGTTTAATCTGATTCCGAGAAACTCAAAAAGTAAGGTTTTACATTTAGGCAAGGAAAACCAAATGCACAGGTACAGATTAGGCGAAACCTGGGTCAACAGCAGTAACTGCGAGAGGGATCTTGAAGTCCTAGTGGACAGTCATTTAAATATGAGCCAGCAGTGTGAGGCAGCAGCCCAAAACGCCAATGCAATCATAGGCTGTATTAACAGAGAGATAGAATCAGAATCATGTGAAATATTAGTGCAGCTATATTAAAGCCTTAGTGAGACCACCCTTAGATTATTGCATCCAGTTTTGGTCTCCATGTTATAAAAAGATGTTGCTTTTCTGGAAAGTGCAGAGAAAAGCATCAAAAGATGATTAGAGGACTGGAGGCTAAAAGATATGAAGAACGGTTGCAGGAATTGGGCCTGTCTACTCTAGTGAAAAGAAGGACTAGGGGTGACATGATAGCAGTATTCCAATATTTGAGGGGCTGCCACAAAGAAGAGAGGGGTCAAACTATTGTCCAAACCACGAGAAGGCGAGACAAGAAGCAATGGATGGAAACTAATCAAGGAGAGAAGCAACCAAGAACTAGGGAGAAATTTCCTGACAATGAGAAAAATTAATCAGTGGAACGGCTTGCCTCCAGATGTTGTGGGTGCACCATCACTAGAGGTTTTTAAGAAGAGACTGGACAGCCATTTGTCCATAATGATATAAGGTCTCCTGCTCAAGCAGGATGTTGGACTAGAAGACCTCCAAGGCCTCTCCCAACTCTGTTATTCTGTCATTCTACCTCGGGGGGCTCAAAAAAAGCAGAGTGGCAGCTACAACTGTATGATTGAAACCCAACTACTTTTCCATGTGTGGTCTATGGGGATTTTCCCAATAAAAGGCAAGATCTTTTCTAATAGGGTCCCAACAGTATCTGCTTAATTTCTAACAATCATTCTCTCCCTCTCTTTCTCTCTGTGTAAGCACTGTAAATCCTTACTATTTGGCTTCAAAAGTAATGACAATGGATAAAATCATCCCAAATGCAGTGTGAATGAAAGTGATTGACTGCATAACAGACCTCTATTTGTGAAATATTCAGGTAGAGGAATTTCTAGGGACACCCTATATTGTTTCCCCAATCCATCTTCTTTCCAAATATATTTGCACCCTCAGAGGCATTTCTCAGTCAGTAACAGACAGTTTTAAGTTAGCTTTTTGACATGATGGGTGCTCCATGTTCCAAGTACAAGGTAGGTGTGCTGCAGCTGTGGGCAACATCTAACCTGCAACATCTGGAGGGCTACAGTTTCCACACTTTGGCACATAAACTTGCAGCACATAAACTTGCAGCACTCTCTCACTAAGATTGAACCAAACAAATTCCTTGATGGGTAGCTCAGAACAAGTATGCCACAAACTCTAAAACAGAGGTCACCAACATTTCTTGGTTGGTGGACCAGAGGAAAAGGGAGGGGGAAGCATTTTACACACGCATGCATGGTGCATGGGGCCGTAAGCACATGCGTGACACAAACAGGGCGAGGCTAGCACTTGCGTGATACTCGCTAGCCCTGCCCCACTCTTATGTGGCACAGCACCCTGTTTCCGCCCATTTTTGTGTCCTGAGGCATGGCGTCAGTCCATTTTTGTGCCCCACAACACAACAATGTCCTGTTTTTGCATCCTGAGGTGTGGCATCAGCCCATTTTTGTGCCCAGCAGCAGGGTGGTGTCCTATTTTTGCACCCCGAGGTGCGGCATCGGCCCGTTTTTGCACCCAGCGGCAGGGTGGCATCCTGTTTTTGCACCCTGAGGCACAGCATTGGCCCGTTTTCACACCCAACACACAGCGGCATCCTGTTTTCGCACCCTAAGGTGCAGCGTCCTGTTTTCACGCCCCGCAGCTGCGGCGGTAGCATGAGTGGGGTGGGATGTGCGCACATGTGCACGCACTGGCCAGCCTGTCCTGCGGCCTAGTGGCCAGTAGGCCATGGCCCACTACCGGGCCATGGCCCACAAGTTGGGGACCCCTGCTCTAGAAGACCAAGCATTATAAAATCCTGCCTGACAATAAACTTNGATGGCTCTCTGGTTAGACAGAGGATTCCAAGCAGGAGATGCTGGAACTTGCCTACAGAAGGCAAAGCTGTTGTCTCCATACTTTATAGCCCAAGCAAGCCTCCTGCCTTCACACATCATGAAATATGCTGCCCTACCACCAAACCTGAAGGAAAGTTCTTCTCCCAGTCCAGACTTCGCATCTCCACCTGGTGTGCTTTCCACTTTTATCTGGACTTTATTTTCAAGCTGCAAAATGCTTTGGGCCAACTCTGCCTGAGCTGTTAACAAATAAAGGAAAAAGAAAAGAAAAACAAAGAAAGCAACTGCCACAGATGACATAAATAAAGTGGCTGATTTGGGGGATTCCCTCCCCTCTCTTTTTTTCCCTTTCTCAGAATTAAAAGTAGGCAAGTAGCAAAACTGTTTTCTTTCCCACCTGTAATGCCTCCAGGACCCTGAAACTGCAGTGTCAAAATGCATTAATTTTGGCACCCAAAATTAGCAGCACAATTTGGGGGCATTTTTGATATTTTCAAGGGGGAATGATGATTTCAGGGTGGGAATGGAAGACTTTGCCTCCCAGAAGCTTTTTTTTCCCATTGATGTTCTGATTCTCTTGATGGCATTTTCCATCTTCCCAAAGGTTAGAAGGTGCTCCATTTTTCTCACCTTGTGTTCCTTTATCTGGAGTTACCCTTCACTCCCACAAGCACACATACGTATATTCCCAAGAAAAGTTAGAAAGAGAGAGAGAGAGAGAGAGAGAGAGAGAGAGAGAGAGAGAGAGAGAGAGAGAGAGAGAGAGAGAGAGAGAGAGAGAGAGAGAGAACACTAATGTGTAGTTGGTATATTTTGTTCCAAGGTTGACCGGTACCTGTATCAGATGCGCCTTTCTGATGATATTTTACACGATGTGATGACTCGCTTCCAAGCAGAGATGGCAAAAGGTCTAGGAAGAGATACCAATCCGACAGCTACAGTAAAAATGCTACCAACTTTTGTGAGGTCACTTCCTGATGGTTCAGGTAAGGCCTTTCTTTTAATCCAACAGGTTGTCATCATTCAATTAGCGACCATCATAAGTTACAATGGCAGTTACAAGTTACAATTGGTCCTTGCACTTATACCTGTCACAGCATCCCCAGTCATGTGATCAAAATTTGGGTGCTTGGCAACTGGCATGTATTTATAATGGTTGCAGTGTCCTGGGTTCATGTGATCACCATTTATGCCCTTCCCAGTTGGTTTCTGACAAGCAAAGTCAATGGGTGAAGCCAGATTTGTTTAATAACCACTATCACTATCATGTCCTCATTGTACCTGTCATGGCTCCATCTCACCTATCCAAGCTTCATGAGCTGACAGCCTGGTTGGGGCAGGGGTGGGGTGGGGAGGAGGGAAAGATTAGAATGTAAGGAAGAAATGGGGGTGGGTGGGGGATGGAAGCCCAGCTGAGCCTTGTGAGAAGCTACAGCCAGGTAAGGTCAACTAACAATATATAGAGCTAGGACCCGAGCAGCTGTTTCCTAAACAATATACAAGCACCTGATTGGACATTTGCAGACAACTGGGGGATGTTGGGAGGAGGGGGAGGAAATCTCAGCATACCAGGATCCTTCTGACATAGAAGATCTTAAACCAATAGCTTAAGTCTCAAATGATTTCTTGGTATTGTGACACCTTTAATGTTTGTGATGAAAGTCCACAATGAAGTTCTACTCATAGTCTTGGGACAGTATTCACCTGATAGATTCATTGCCTGGGGAACCACAAGCAATTGGTCTTTTAAGAAACTTGTATGTCTTTATAGATGGCAACAGCAGTAGCATCTACAGTGGTGGGATTCAAATATGTTGTCTGTGTGGATGCCACTTCCGGAAGTCCATTCTGGGCCTGGGCAACAAAAAATTAGCTACCAATTCTGCCGAAGTGGTGCGAACTGGCTGAATCCCACCACTGCTTATATACCACTTCACAGTGCTGTACAGCCCTCTCTGAGCAGTTTACAAAGTCAGCATATTGCCCCCAACAATCTGGGTCCTCGTTTTACTGTCCTTGGAAGGGTGGAAGGCTGAGTCAACCTTGAGCCAGTGAGAATCAAACTGATGGCAGTCAGCAGAATGAGCTTTGCAATACTGCATTTTAATGACTGCATCACCACAGCTCATGTTTTCGTACTAAAATGTTGTATAAATGTTTTTGTAGACAAAATGTAGGCTCATGGGTCTGTAGACTAGAGGCTCTTCAAACATGGCAGCATCCAATAGCCCTATCCAATCTCTATATAAAAAAAACTATTGAGGTTCAAGAAGCATCATTTGGCAAGAATTTGTAGAAGAATTAATCATTACTCACTATTACTTCACTATTACAGAAAAAGGAGAGTTCCTCGCTTTGGACCTGGGTGGTTCCAAATTTAAAGTCCTACATGTTAAAGTAGCTGAAGAAGGAAAACAACATGTACAAATGGAGAGTCAGTTCTACCCAACACCTAAAGAAATCATACAGGGAAGTGGAACAGATGTAAGTAGCGTATTGCTTTGAGATTTGTATCCCTTTGAGATCTGTTCTTATGGATTCCTGGATTTTGAGGCATGACATACATGAATACTGCATCATATAACACTTCCTGTTTAATCATTGCAAACTCTGGATATTTCAATAGGAGTTGCTGCATTCAACTCAGTGGATAATAGTATCTGCAAATGGACTTCCTAAATCTGTGATTTCTAGTTGGTGTAAGATTCTTGAGAGCAGGAATCCTACCTTCAGATATATTCCTGTGGTTTTACAGATAAATTTATCAGATTCTCCCCTGGATAGCAGAGTCATGGAACCTCTAGGACAGATATGTTAAACTCACGACGTAACGTGATGTTGCGCGACATATTGGAGATTTTTCCCCATTGCCGGCAATGGGGTGGGCGCGGTTTCATTGTGACACGTCCGGCCCGCGGGCCGGCAGTTTGACACCCCTGCTCTAGGATGTTTTTCAGTCTCAAGGGGAACTTCTACATACCTGAAGTTGAGGGTACGACCGATCTCTTAAAATCTTCAACTTCAAGTATGTAGAATTTTCTCCCACTCTAACTTTTTGTAACGAACATTCTCCTACCAGACTACAGTCAATTGTTGAGAAAGAGAGATCAACCTCTCGAGTTTATTACTTTCATTGTATCACATTCAAGACGGTAGAAGGTCCATCCTGCCATCAAAAGCTAGGGCTGAGGGGGCAAGGGGGGACAAATAGGCAATAAACATGTATGGGGATGTGATGGGAAATAGGGAGGGGGAGATGACATCTTGATGAAGATCAGGGAAGCATAGAACCAGTTTGTACCAGTATTCAAGGCCACAAACCCTGAGAATGGAATGTGGATTGTCCCAAACATCTCAGCAAGTTTCAAAACACCCATGTGGCTCTTCATTGGCTGAAGAGGGATTGGTCATGGGGAGAGGGCTGGGATGAGGGGGAAAATGTATAATCTTTTGCGCAGGAATCTTAGTTCTAGCCTGACTTTACTGTAACCAGCAACCTTTAGTAAAAGAACCTATCATTTTACCCAAATGGAGTTGAGGGTCTTTCTTTCCTAAGGGACCTGACTGGGGCAGGTCTTACACATAGATTTTCCACCTATATTAGCATTGCAGTTCCTGATGGCTACAAATTCTGAGAGATTACAGCTCCAAATATCTGGAGGTTGATCATATTAATTTACACTGATGTAGGAAGACATATTTTAGCTGGATTCAAGGATTTCGAGTTTTGCTTACATGCTTAAGAATTAACTATATAGATAATTGATAATATTGTTTTGTCTCTTCTTCAGTGTGAGCTGCCTAGAATCTTTATGTGGAAGGAAATACAAAAAGCATTTTGTATTAATCATTATGTGATATTATTGGTCCATTAAAATAATATTTAGCCTGTGTTCCTTTCCAGCTATTTCAATACGTGGCCGACTGTCTTGCAGACTTTATGGAAACAAAGGATATAAAATATAAGAAATTACCTCTTGGTTTTACCTTTTCTTTTCCCTGTAGGCAGAATAAATTAGAGGAGGTAAGTGTAACCCTATATACTGTATTATAAGTAGAGTAAAATTATTAACTAGGATAGTTAGTAAATTATTGGTAATAAATTACTTACTACCAAAATAATTTTAACCAGTGTTTCTTAACTCTGACAACTTGAAAATGTGTGGACTTCAATTCCCAGAATTCTGCTTTAAAGCGTGCAAGCTAATGTAACAGTATGATATATCAATTAGTTTTTCAGCCTAATCTAATCTAGTAACTTACTTTTAAACAACCTGTAAACGGGCTGAAATTGAGAGGATGAGGATCTATGCCATCCATACCCCTGTCTGAAAAGAACTGAATGGTGCTTGAGGAAAAGGAAGCCATTTGGTGCTGTTCCAGTCCCATGTATTTTCTCAGACATTGGTATAGAATAGGGAATCTGGGCTCTTTTAGGAATCATTAAACTTTAAGATCTTACAACTCGACCAAGAAAAAGTTTGGAGTTTTCCATGGTGCTCCACTTTCTTTTGAAAAATTCACCATTACTTAAACATTTCAATCAGAATAGAGCTGGAAGGGACCTTGGAGGTCTTCTAGTCCAGCCCCCTGCCCAAGCAGGAGATTCTATACCTTTTCAAACAAATGGCTGTCCAGTCTCTTCTTAAAGACCTTCAGTGATGAAGCACCCACAACTTCTGAAGGTAAGCTGTTCCACTAGTTAATTGTCCACACTGTTAAAAAGTTTCTCCTTAATTCCAGGTTGCTTCTCTCCTTGGTTTCCATCCGTTGTTTCTTGCCCTTCCGTTGATTGGTTTCCATCCATTGTTTCTTGCCCTGCCCTCTGGTGCTTTGGAAAATAAGTTGACCCCCTCATCTTTGTGGCAGCCCCTCAAATACTGGAATACTGCTATCATGTCACCCGTAGTCCTTCTTTTATCGAGTGATAAAAATTATGATTTTATCGAGTCACTCTTGCTGAGTCACCAGTCACAAACATTCATGGGTTTACATCAACATTGTCTAATTTATTATCATTAATAATTGCTCTTTTGGTAGGGGGTTCTTCTTTCATGGACAAAACATTTTAAAGCCCGAGGAGTACAACAGACTGATGTGGTGAGCAATCTCTGCAAAGCCCTCAGGAAACACAAGGCAAGTTCAACAGGATATGTTTTCTGAATAATCTGTGTTTCAGCTGCAATGTGTATATTGTTAATTGATATATATATGCTGAGTAGAAGGAGAGCGGTGTTGGTCTACAGTGGCAAAACAATCAGGATTCTGATAGCAGCAGTTCAGACTGTTTTTATTAACAGGCATAAGCTGATGCTTTTTAATATAATGGGCATGTTGGAAAAGGTGCTACCAGATTTCTTTGGATGTGCATGCTGAATCTGACACATACAAAAATTGTCCTGTTCATTATTTCAAAACTAAACAACCCGTGACCCCTTGAGTCATCCTTTCAGAGATATTTCCTCACCAGATTCATCAATGCCTTCCCCAATACAGAGCTTCTGATGTACTGGAAAAGTTCTTAAAAATTCAGGGAGATATTCAATGATATATCTGCCTTGGAAGTAGCCCATGTTGAACTGTATAGCACAATCATACCACCGGATTTGACCATAGGAAATGTTTTATAACATTTTGTATTATGTCATAAAATACTTTATTATAATTTTTATGTCATAAAATGGTTTATAACATTTGCCAAATTTCAGTTCCACAGGAGTCATGAGTCCCAGATTTCAGATACATTTCTGTAAGTCAGCCCATTTGAGTACTGTTCTGACCCAGAGTTAAGTTGCTTTGTAAATCCAGGTCAGACAGATAAACTCAATAAGAATGATTTTAAAACAGATATATTTTATTCAGAGATACTTGCAGTTATGGTTGTTGCTTCTGGATATTACACATCTGTTCATCCTTATAGGTGAGAAATTAATGCTTCCTCCATACCAACTCCTAACGTGGAGTGGAGCCTTTTAAGACCTCCGATGGCCCCATGCTTAACTCAGACAAAGAACATTCCAAACTGGCTCGTGGCCAGGATATCCTGCTATGCACTTTAGAAACTCCTCCCACTGAACTACTAACATGATATAGCTGACTAGCTAAAACTACATTACCCATAAGCCATCTCTTAAGGAGACAGCACTTAACCCAATAAATGCCAGACATTCTAACATACAGATCTACATGCTCTAGTCAGGGTTACACGATCCAGAACAAGTACCTTGGTTCAAAAATGGTTGCTCTATTATGCTCTATTTCACCGAAAGGATACAGATATGAGAGTTTTAACAGTATTTACATGGTTTCTCCTACACTTTGATTTATTTATGGACAGGAATTTATTTGTAATATAAGCCTGATAATTTGACTTTTTTGCCATTGTTGAAATTCCTGACCTTTGGTTATCTGGAGTTACCAGTGACCAATATTCTAGGAATACCAGTGACCCTGCTCATTAGCAGCTCTGTGCAATAATATAACAATATTGATTGTATAAAGCAAACTCATGTGATGTCATTAGTTACTTTAAAAAAAATTAGAGTTGTTGAAAAGCATTGGAGATTTTCAAGAAAAGATTGGACAACCATTCTTTGTCCAGAATGGTATAAGGACACCTGCCTTAAGCAGGGGGTTGAACTAGAAGACCTCTGAGGTCCCTTCCAGCCTTATGATTCTATGATTTTTTTTGTACCAAAACAATCTTTAATTTAAAAAAAAATTAAAGAAAAAGTACAAACTAAAAATATAAACTGAGGAAGAAAAGTGAATTCACTACTATAATATAAATAATGCATAGATATTATTGTAAGATATCATAGACTCGCTGCCATAGGAGAGCCAGTTTGGTCTTGTGGTTAAGGTACCAGGCTAATGTTGAAAGAAAAATCTTCATCAGGGTCCAGTCCAAGCTGGGAATAAACAAAATGGAGACTGCTTTGGAAAAAAGGTTGTAGTTTACTGAGAGGAGAGCCAGACAGAAAGATGGCTCTTGGAAAGCTGAACACATGTAGTTGGGAGTGGTGGGTTTTTATACCTTCTTGAGCTTTTGTTTGGAGTTGTTGAACTTTGTTGAACTTTGTTTGGAGGCATGAACTTTGACCTGAGTCTGAGTGTGCCTTTCTGGTATTCTGATTGTGGTGGGTTAATCCTATTATGTCCCAAAGGTCATATCCTGCTTCCCTGGGTGTGTGGCTGATGGCTATGCCCTATGCTGGATTTTTTTGGGTGGGAGGGATTGTTGATTCTAGAGATCTTTGTCTTTCTAATCCAAGCTTCCTAGCTCCAATCTTTCTGACAAGATTATCACATCTGCATTTCTGCAGACCTGGTTTCTATTTGGGGCAGAGAGACTTGGGGAGGGGTTGGGAGGTTCTGCCTTTAAAATCCTTTGGGGAAATATTCTGCCTTTTGATATTCCCCAAAATATTTCTTTCTCTGGGAGAGGGGCTGACTTCCCACTCTAGAAAGCGGCAGACCGTGAGTTCAAGTCCTGTCTTAGCCATGAAAACCAGCTGGATGACTTTGGTCCAGTCACTTTCTCTCAGCCCAAAGACTGAGGGTTATTGTTGTGTGAGGAAAATAGGAAGAGGAAAGTGTGTTAGATATGTTTGCTGCCTTGAGTTATTTGTAAAAATAATAATAAAGCTGGGATACAAACAAATAAATAAATAAAAATAGTGCTGCACCCTTATTAGTAGAAAATACTTTATTGCCTTTCCAAAACAAATGGATGAATAGATCTTAATTAATTATATGGTTCTCTTTTATTTGTGCCATTAGGACATTGATATAGAAGTTTTGGCATTGGTCAATGACACAGTGGGAACAATGATGACCTGTGGATATGATGACCAGCGATGTGAAGTTGGTGTCATTATTGGTAAGTTTATATTCTTTTAATAAGAAGACAGGATCAAACCAGCTAATGTTAAGACTTTTATTCCAGAAGTTTAATTTGAATCAATTATAGATATCTTTTTAAAAATCTTTTAATAATTCAATCATGGCATTACGCTCTAGTCTAAGACATTTATTTTATAAAATGAGATTAAGAGCTCAGTTTATCATTGTTTTGATGAAAATGACTAATCTTGGTTAATTGGGTTTTTATATGGTTGTTTGAATACAGGTAGTCCTTGACTCACAACCGGTTGCTTAGCGACCGTTTGAAGTTACAATGGACCTTCCAAAAAGGTACCACATTCAAAGTTTTGGTGACTGTCCCCACTTTGGGTGCTCGGCAACTGGCCCATTTTATGGCCGTTTACAGTGTCCTGAAGTCACATCACCACAACACACATTTTTTGCTGAAAAATGGCATTTACTTCTGATTTCTGGCAAAAAACACCCATTGCAGACAATGACCATCACAAAAAAAAAGTGTTAGGAAATTAGTCACATGATAACCTGCTTAACAGCTGGCATGACTTATAACCATAATTTCAAGCTCAATTAGGCCTGTAAGTTGAGGACTGCCTGTACTGGCTGGTATCTTGCTGGAATCTTGACAAACTTGAACACTGCACCCTACCCAACAAAAGGGAACTCAGTGGTGATCAAAGTGAAGTTTTACACTTAGGCAAGAAAAACCAAATACACAAGCATAGACTAGGTGGTATCTGGCTCAATAGCAGAAACTGTGAAAGGGATCTAGGCAGTGGTCGGATTCAAATATGTGAACAACCGGTTCTCTGTGTGGATGCCATTTCCGGAAATCCATTCTGGGCCTGGGCAACAAAAAATTAGCTACAGGTTCTGCCGAAGTGGTGCGAACCGGCTGAATCCCACCACTGGATCTAGGAGTCCTAGTGGTCAGCCACTGAAGTAGGAGCCAGCAGTGTGCTGCAGCTGCCAAAATAGCCAGTGCGGTCCTAGGCTCATCAACAGAGGGATTGTATCAAGAGCACATGAAATGTTAGTACCACTTCATACGGCTTTGGTAAGAGCAACCTTGGAATACTGTCTCTAGTTTTGGCCACCATGATACAAAAAATATATTGAGATTCTAGAAAGTGTACAGAGAAGAGCAACAAAACTGAATAGGGGGCTGGAGGCTAAACTGTATGATAAATGGTTAAAGGAATTCGGTATCTCTAGCCTATCGAAGAGAGAATTATGTGTGACAGTATTTTTTCAGTATTTGAGGGGCTATCACAGGGGAAAGGGGGTCAATTTATTCTCCAAGGCACCCGAAGGCAAGACAAGAAGCAACGGATGGAAACATGTCAAAGAGAGTTCCAACCTAAAACTAAGGAGAAATTTCCTGATAGTGAGAACAATTAATCAGTGGAATAACTTGCCACCAGAAGTCATGGGCGCTCCATCACTGGAGGTTTTTAAGAAGAGACTGGACAGTCATTTGTCCAGAATAGTATAGGGTCTCCTGCTTGAGCAAGAGGTTGGACTGGAAGACCTCCAAGGACCCTTCCAACTCTGTTATTCTATATTCCAGAATTGCAAATTTGTTTCAAGCTGTGCCTCCCCCACCAATCTTGTTATCGGGCACATCATGCATATAGTTTTGAAAAGCATTTTAGATTGAGGTGTGGGAGTGAAGTAAGCTGTTTATTCATCTCTCTGTTTTTTCCATCTTTCAAAATATGATGACTGAGCAGGAACAGGCACCAACGCTTGCTATATGGAAGAGATGAGCAATATTGATCTAGTAGAAGGGGATGAAGGCCAGATGTGCATTAACACTGAATGGGGAGCCTTTGGAGATGATGCATCTCTGGAAGACATCAGGACAGAGTTTGACAAGGAGATTGACTCTGGGTCAATAAATCCTGGAAAACAGTTGTAAGTGGAGTTGTCAGGTTGTTGAAAACTTTCCTTCTACTAAGGTAGCAAATGAGGCCAGTGTTTCTCAACCTTGACAACTTTAAAATGTGTCTTCAACTCCCAGAACCCTCCAGTTATCTCGCTGAGGAAATTCTGGCAGTTGAAGTCCATATATCTTAAAGTTGCCAAAGTGGAGAAACACTGAATTAGGCATACATTGGAACAGAAATTGCATTGAATAAGTTTATTTATTTACTTGTAAACACAGTAACTCTGAGTTTAGCTCTAAGAATTGGTGTAATTAGTGGAAGTGTTTTATAAAAGAACTGGAGAGAGCTGGAGTCCAAATAACTTGGTAAGTCCTATATTCCAAAGGCCTTTTAAAGAGATCTATACTGGCTTTTGGTTCAGATAATTTGCAAATTGATGGACTAAAAAACCCCCAAACAAATGGCTGAGAACAGTGATGTGCATAAACTGAAGTAGTATTTCTCAGTTTTGGCAACTTTAAGATGTGTGGACCTCAATTCCCCCAATTCCCTTGCCAGCCAGCCATTTTGGGAGTTGAAGTCCACACATCTTAAAGTTGCCAAGGTTGAGAAACATTGTGGTAAACTGACCACCAACCGACACATTTCAGGCATTTGGCATATTATTTTTCCAAAGTGCAAAAATACCATCACTGAAATAACTCCAAAATATCAGATGTATGTATTTTAAAAGACATGTTTTTGAAAAGGAAACTTTCATTTGGTGAAATGAAATTTGTCATCTGTTGTGATTATGTAATGGAAGATTTTCATTGAAGGCCATTTAAACATGAAATGTTGTTTGAGCTTCACCATTTTAACTTTTCTGATACCTCTCTACAAAGATATATCTGACATTTGACTGTTCTCTATTTGAATATAGGTTTGAGAAGATGATTAGTGGATTATATCTGGGAGAACTGGTCAGGCTTATCCTTTTAAAAATGGCAAGAAAAAACTTGCTTTTCAGTGGGAAGTTATCCACAGCACTCTGTACTAAGGGCAAGATTGAGACAAGACACATGGCCGCTATGGAAAAGTAAGAGATTTGAGTCTACAGTATTCTTTTATTCTTTTAGTCTTCATTATCTTAAAAGCTGAACCGGTAAGCATGTAAAATTATATTTGTTCTTAAAAAACTCCTGAGAGTTTTGCTCTCATGGATTAACACAGTTATTTCCCTGGAGATATTTCCTTCTGTTCTCTTGAAAGTTAACTAAATACATTGTCCAAAGTGAGTTGGCTGCTTTAAGTAGCAGGTTTGGGCTTCAATTCTATCACTAGAGCCACAGGCAATAGATCTTAGGTCAGGGGTCTTCAAACTCGGCCCTTTTATGACTCATGGAATTCAACTCCCAGCATCCCTCAGCCAGCCTGCCTGAAGAATTCTGGGAGTTGAAGTCCATGAGTCATAAAAGGGCCGAGTTTGAAGACCTCTGCCTTAGGTATTTATGCAAGAATAGCAGATGTTTTTTAAAGAAATCAATAATTAATTGACTTAATAGTGGTATTTTTCCTGGCAGAAAGCAAGGGAGGGATTTGTGAGATTACTTTTTTTTATTGGGGGGGGTGTCAGGTGCTCACTTGGATATCTATGCAAAATAGAAAAGATAATACAGATAGTCCTCGACTTACAATCATTAGTGACCGTTCAAAGTTACAATGGCACTGAAAAAGTGTCTTATGACCGTTTTTCACCCTTATGACTGTCCCTATAGTCACGTGATCAAAATTCAGATGCTTGCAACTGATAGCTGCAGTGTCCCGGAGTCATATGATCACATTTTACGAACCTTTTGACAAGCAAAGTCAATGGGGAAACCAGATTCATCTAACAGCTGTTGTGTTACTAACTTAACAACCACAGTGATTCACTTAACAATTGTGGGAAAATTCATGTAATAACTGTCTCGCTTAGGAACAGAAATTTTGGGCTAGGTTGTGGTCATAAAAGGAAGAATAACGTGTAAAACACCGTTACTGTCCTGAACATGGCAAGCAGACCTGGTTGGCACTGATTTGAGAATAGCATAGTTCTGTCCTCAGCTTTAGCTGCTGCTAAATCATTCTGATTCTCCAAAGTCATCTCTGTGACTCTCTACAAAGAACTCTCTGTGTGTGTATGTGTGTAAAAATCAAGATAGCTATGAATGCATGATCAAACAGCATTCAGAAAGGGCCCTCCTGCAGCATAATTTTTGTATATATATATATATATATATATATATATATATATATATATATATATATATATATATATATATATATATATATATATATATATATATATATAAATATTAAGTGTATATATATATAAATATTAAGTATATATATATATATAAATATTAAGTATATATGTATGTGTGTATATAGGGAGTTCAGACAGATTGGTCTGATTGTGAACACCTTGACATTTTTCAACTGCCATACTGCAGTTTACTCTTTTAACAATATATTTTGCCTTGCCGCCCCCAACTAGGGGCATAGAGCAGGCTCAAGTCGCAACTGCGAAGTATTTTTATATCCAAATTTCTTTTTTTTCTGACAAAGAGTAAAGAATTAAATTGGGAGACTAAGATGGACCATTTCTGGCTTTTTTGCCTTCATCAGTTAGCCATACCCTTTATGGGATTCGAACCTGGGCAGTTATACATACTAGTCAGTGATTTAGTCACTGAGCCACAGGTTCTCTTCCCCTCTTTTGCCAGCAGAGTCAAG
>NW_015387878.1:114030-150353 GCF_001527695.2 Protobothrops mucrosquamatus
CAATCTGTCTGAACTCCCTATAATTACTCCCTTGACTCTGCTGGCAAAAGAGGGGAAGAGAACCTGTGGCTCAGTGACTAAATCACTGACTAGTATGTATAACTGCCCAGGTTCGAATCCCATAAAGGGTATGGCTAACTGATGAAGGCAAAAAAGCCAGAAATGGTCCATCTTAGTCTCCCAATTTAATTCTTTACTCGCGATCTCCGGGAGAGGTACAAACCAGTTGTTTATTGTTAAAACAATACTTAAAACAATAAAAACAGTTATATACAAAGTTAAAAAACAACTTAGCTTTCGCTGGTCCTTGGCCAGCATCCTCAGAGTGAGGCTCAGGGGGTGGGGAGGTTCTTTTTATACCCTTGTTGATCTAACTGCTTACTCATAGCCCGTGTGATAGGGCCATTCTTCCTAATTGACTGTAATTGCCTTAGTCGTCCTGCCCTCTCTTTTTTGCACTCCAATTCTGCACTTTTTTCCCTTGTCATCCTTGCCAGGCCTCTCCCTCCCCGTGCCGTTGCTGCTTTCCAATCGCTCTCTCCTGCTCCTTACAGGATACCCCTTCCAACCTATTCCTGTCAAACTTCCCTTCTCCAGTTCTCCTCCCCTCCTGACCTGCCAATCTATATGCTGTTCCTGCCTTCCATCATCCATGCCTGTCAATCCCCCCTATATGCTTAATATTTTGTCAGCAACATATTGTCTGGATTCCAACATCTAGCTTGCTAATACATATTAAGTTCCTTTCTCTCTATCTCATTTTTCTAGCCAATGATAAAAGGTGTCCCATGTTCTAAAATAAACTGAGTCTTCTTTCTCTTTCATTTTCAATGTCAATCTATCCATTTCTGCACACTGTAAGATTTTTTTAATTAACTCTTCCTCCGTTGGTAGCTCTTCATTTTTCCAATGTTGAGCGAATACAATTCTTGCTGCAGTTAATATATGTAAAATTAAATATATACACTCTTTCTCATAATTTCCTACAATTATGCCTAACAAAGATAGTTCTGGCTTAAACTCTATATGTTTTTTCGTCATTTTCTCTAACCATGAATGTATTCTTAACCACAATCTTTTAGCTTTAGAGCTCTAAATTTGTAATTCACAGTCTGCATCCTCAACTTTTAAGAACTCACTTTATCCTTTCCCATAACTGAAATGCCATTTTCCTAATTTCTTGGTTGGGAACCAGGAATAAAGAAGGCCTGAGCAACACGAAAGAAATTCTGAGGGAACTGGGCCTGGATCCCTCCGAAGAGGATTGCATTGCTGTCCAGCACGTTTGCACAATTGTTTCATTTCGCTCAGCCAACCTCTGCGCCATGGCCTTAGCAGCAATCCTGACACGGCTTCGTGAAAATAAGAAACTGGCGAGGCTCCGAACCACGGTTGGAATTGATGGGACCCTGTACAAGACCCATCCACAGTAAGTCAGATGTTAAGAGTGTGGAGCAGGAGAGCCATGGACAATTCTTCCTTCTTCCAGTGAGTCAGAGGATCGATTGGCTGGCTGAACTGTGTGCTGCACTTCAGTCTAATGATCTGTACACGGGTTTAAAGATAGGCAGATATAGTGATACTAACCAAGATCTCCTTCGAGAGGGAGATGGCAGGAAAGCAGTATATAAGTGTGGTGGAGGTGAAGATGGCTTGCAAGAATCAGAAGGCAAGGAGGGGCATGGTAAATAGTATTGGTACATTAAGATAAATCTTTTCTAAATTTGGCAGTTTTAAGATGGGTGGACATCAACTCGCAGAGTGCTGGCTGAGGAATTCTGGGAGCTGAAGTCTACCCAAGTTGTTAAGTTTGAAAAACACTGATGTAGATCTGATGATACTTACTTATCACATGCCAAATTTCCTTGGCTTGCTCTCCTTATTTTATGCATTTTGCTTATCATTGCTTACCCCCCAAATAATTTATTTTATATATAATTTTTGCATTAATAAATATTGGCTAGATTGGAGACATCAAGAGAGAGGCTTGAATGTTGATGCCTACACTCTCTGTCTATAAAATAGTGTACAGACTTGCCTATGATATAGTCTTTGCTATCCATTAGGTCTAAAAAAAGTGATGAAAAATAACACCACCCAATTGTGATTTAAGATGCATTGTGAAGGCTTTGGAATCAGACAGCCTAGTGGTCTGCAAATGTTCCTTGTCTCTGGTTACCAAGTAATAGATTGAAACAAGAGCAAACTGTGTTTAGTTTGCTCAGCTGATTAATATTTGTCTATTGAGGCAGAAAGTAGGATTAAATGAAGCATAATTCTGACTCAGCAAAAGCACTAACTTTCAGCCAAACCTAGATTTAAGTTTCTGCAGAGAAATAGAATAGAATAGAATAGAATAGAATAGAATAGAATAGAATAGAATAGAATAGAATAGAATAGAATAGAATAGAAGCTGGAAGGAACCTTGGAGGTCTTCTAGTCCAGCCCCCTGCTCAAGCAGGAGAACCTATACAATCTCAGACAAGTGATTGTCTAGTCTTTTCTTTAAAATGTCCAGTGATGGAGCACCCACGATTTCTGGAGGCAAGCTGTTCCACTGGTTGATTGTCCTCACTGTCAGGAAGTTTCTCCTTAATTCCAGGTTGTTCTCTCCTTGATCAGTTTCCAGCCATTGAAGATCTTTTTCATATGGGGTGGATTCCACAGTTCTTGAAAAATAGGGTATGGGAAACTGAGGGGTGGGTGGGGAGGATATCCCATTGTCTGACTTTTGGATCCTAAAAAATTTAGGAAGCTAGAAGAATTGCTATTGGATGGAGGAAGAGATCCAATTCTGAGCTTTGTTGAATATGCCTCATTTATTTATTTGTTTGTTTGCTTGCTTTATTAAATTTATATTTCAGCCATCTTACAATTCAAGGCAACTCTGGGCAGCTTACTAATCTTTCTTCTTGTGTAGAATCAGCCACTGAGATTTCATTCAAGTCCACATCCTGTCTAGTAAGAATATATTTCAAAAATGAAGTAGTTCATCTGAGTCTCTCTCTGTCTCTGTCACTCTCAGTTGTCTCCGGAATTAGACTACAAATGTCATAGATTTTACAAGAGAAAACAACGTACAGTAAAAGTACATAAATAAATAAAAGTTGCACAAACCTCAAATAATGTAGAATGAAATAAATACAGAATAAAATAAAATTAACGAAACCCAATGATAACTGAAGTAAGATTCAATCAAGGTCCAATTGCCCCCCCCCCCCGGGAAGAGTCCCCATTTGAGCTCCTTCTGAAAAGAGTCCAGATAGAAGCCAACTGGATGTTTGGTGAAAGACTCTTCCACAGGACAGTCTCAGCCACCAGAAAGGGCCATTGCAGGACCTTGACCCCTCTCACCTCCCTATAGCGGAGCACCACCAGCAGCTTCTCCTAGGTAGATCAAGCTGTTTGGGCCTACTCCAACAGGAGAATGTGAGCTGTAGCTAATGAGGTGCCAGGCCATGTAAGGCTTTCTAGGCTAACATCAGCAGTGTAGGGCCAACAGCAACAACGCCATGGGTTTTGCCAACCAACACCTGGAATACTGCAGCCAGTTTTGGTCACCATATCACAAAAAAGATGTTGAGAGTTTGGAAAAAGTTCTGAGAAGAGCAACTAAAATGATCCAAGGCCTGGAGACTAAAACATACGAAGAATGGTTGCAGGACTTGGGTTTGGCTAGTCTAAAGAAAAGAAGAAATAGGGGAGACATATAGCAGTATTCCAGTATTTGAGGGGCTGCCACAAAGAAGAGGGGGGTCACGTTATTCAGCAAAGCACCAGAGGGCAGGACGAGAAACAATGGTTGGAAACTGACCAAAGAGCGAAGCAACTGGAATTAAGGAGAAACTTCTTTTTTTTTTTTTTTTTTTTNAGAAAAACGCCCACACAGCATGAATAAACGAGATGATACCTCCCGCCTACCAGCCATTTGGAAACCCGCCCTTATTGGCAAACGAGTTCCTAACACAAAGAATGACACCAGACCCACACTCACGAAAACCACACAGGATGTCACCACCACACATCCACGCAAAAAGCAAACCCAAACCCACACAGATGATGAGGCACGATCACAAACTAGAAGCCAGTCCACAGCTGCATCATTAGCCACTTTAAACCCCTCCAATCCATACATGAAGCAAACTGACACCCATCATAAAGATGTGGCACGAACACGAACACGAAGCCAAACAACAGCAACGAAGCTCACCATCTCAAATCCCCCTGCAATTCAGACTAACCCGAGCACAACAAAGCCCCCACCCAAACAGAACACTCCCCCATCCAATCAGAGCACAGCCAACCCCCCATCCAATCAGAGCACAGCCAAGCTCCTTAACCAATCAGAACACACCTCCACCCAATCATAACACAGCCAAGCTCCCACCCAATCAGATCAAACCCCACTGGCAGTTAAAAGGAAGAAACAGCTGCGATCACACACTACTCCTAGAAGCACGAAGCTGAAAACACCAGCCTGAAGATGACGAATGTGACTTCGTCGAAACGTCGCCAAGACACTTCTAATTTTACATGGGAGAAAACCCGAATAACCAAAGACCTACATACAAACACCCGCGAAAACCTCAGAAAACAAATATATATATATATATATATGCTTAATATTTTGTCAGCAACATATTGTCTGGATTCCAACATCTAGCTTGCTAATACATATTAAGTTCCTTTCTCTCTATCTCGTTTTTCTAGCCAATGATAAAAGGTGTCCCATGTTCTAAAATAAACTGAGTCTTCTTTCTCTTTCATTTTCAATGTCAATCTATCCATTTCTGCACACTGTAAGATTTTTTTAATTAACTCTTCCTCCGTTGGTAGCTCTTCATTTTTCCAATGTTGAGCGAATACAATTCTTGCTGCAGTTAATATATGTAAAATTAAATATATACACTCTTTCTCATAATTTCCTACAATTATGCCTAACAAAGATAGTTCTGGCTTAAACTCTATATGTTTTTTCGTCATTTTCTCTAACCATGAATGTATTCTTAACCAGAATCTTTTAGCTTTAGAGCTCTAAATTTGTAATTCACAGTCTGCATCCTCAACTTTTAAGAACTCACTTTATCCTTTCCCATAACTGAAATGCCATTTTCCTAATTTCTTGGTTGGGAACCAGGAATAAAGAAGGCCTGAGCAACACGAAAGAAATTCTGAGGGAACTGGGCCTGGATCCCTCCGAAGAGGATTGCATTGCTGTCCAGCACGTTTGCACAATTGTTTCATTTCGCTCGGCCAACCTCTGCGCCATGGCCTTAGCAGCAATCCTGACACGGCTTCGTGAAAATAAGAAACTGGCGAGGCTCCGAACCACGGTTGGAATTGATGGGACCCTGTACAAGACCCATCCACAGTAAGTCAGATGTTAAGAGTGTGGAGCAGGAGAGCCATGGACAATTCTTCCTTCTTCCAGTGAGTCAGAGGATCGATTGGCTGGCTGAACTGTGTGCTGCACTTCAGTCTAATGATCTGTACACAGGTTTAAAGATAGGCAGATATAGTGATACTAACCAAGATCTCCTTTGAGAGGGAGATGGCAGGAAAGCAGTATATAAGTGTGGTGGAGGTGAAGATGGCTTGCAAGAATCAGAAGGCAAGGAGGGGCATGGTAAATAGTATTGGTACATTAAGATAAATCTTTTCTAAATTTGGCAGTTTTAAGATGGGTGGACATCAACTCGCAGAGTGCTGGCTGAGGAATTCTGGGAGCTGAAGTCTACCCAAGTTGTTAAGTTTGAAAAACACTGATGTAGATCTGATGATACTTACTTATCACATGCCACATTTCCTTGGCTTG
This sequence comes from Protobothrops mucrosquamatus, assembly GCF_001527695.2. Lineage (NCBI taxonomy): Eukaryota > Metazoa > Chordata > Lepidosauria > Squamata > Viperidae > Protobothrops > Protobothrops mucrosquamatus. Next base: position 119,846 of record NW_015387878.1, read on the forward strand.
CTCTCCTTATTTTATGCATTTTGCTTATCATTGCTTACCCCCCAAATAATTTATTTTATATATAATTTTTGCATTAATAAATATTGGCTAGATTGGAGACATCAAGAGAGAGGCTTGAATGTTGATGCCTACACTCTCTGTCTATAAAATAGTGTACAGACTTGCCTATGACTATAGTCTTTGCTATCCATTAGGTCTAAAAAAAGTGATGAAAAATAACACCACCCAATTGTGATTTAAGATGCATTGTGAAGGCTTTGGAATCAGACAGCCTAGTGGTCTGCAAATGTTCCTTGTCTCTGGTTACCAAGTAATAGATTGAAACAAGAGCAAACTGTGTTTAGTTTGCTCAGCTGATTAATATTTGTCTATTGAGGCAGAAAATAGGATTAAATGAAGCATAATTCTGACTCAGCAAAAGCACTAACTTTCAGCCAAACCTAGATTTAAGTTTCTGCAGAGAAATAGAATAGAATAGAATAGAATAGAAGCTGGAAGGAACCTTGGAGGTCTTCTAGTCCAGCCCCCTGCTCAAGCAGGAGAACCTATACAATCTCAGACAAGTGATTGTCTAGTCTTTTCTTTAAAATGTCCAGTGATGGAGCGCCCACGATTTCTGAGGCAAGCTGTTCCACTGGTTGATTGTCCTCACTGTCAGGAAGTTTCTCCTTAATTCCAGGTTGTTCTCTCCTTGATCAGTTTCCAGCCATTGAAGATCTTTTTCATATGGGATGGATTCCACAGTTCTTGAAAAATAGGGTATGGGGAACTGAGGGGTGGGTGGGGAGGATATCCCATTGTCTGACTTTTGGATCCTAAAAAATTTAGGAAGCTAGAAGAATTGCTATTGGATGGAGGAAGAGATCCAATTCTGAGCTTTGTTGAATATGCCTCATTTATTTATTTGTTTGTTTGCTTGCTTATTAAATTTATATTTCAGCCATCTCACAATTCAAGGCAACTCTGGGCAGCTTACTAATCTTTCTTCTTGTGTAGAATCAGCCACTGAGATTTCATTCAAGTCCACATCCTGTCTAGTAAAAATATATTTCAAAAATGAAGTAGTTCATCTGAGTCTCTGTCTCTGTCACTCTCAGTTGTCTCCGGAATTAGACTACAAATGTCATAGATTTTACAAGAGAAAACAACATACAGTAAAATATAAATAAATAAAAGTGGCACAAACCTCAAATAATGTAGAATGAAATAAATACAGAATAAAATAAAATTAACGAAACCCAATGATAACTGAAGTAAGATTCAATCAAGGTCCAATTGCCCCCCCCCCCGGGAAGAGTCCCCATTTGAGCTCCTTCTGAAAAGAGTCCAGATAGAAGCCAACTGGATGTTTGGTGAAAGACTCTTCCACAGGACAGTCTCAGCCACCAGAAAGGGCCATTGCAGGACCTTGACCCCTCTCACCTCCCTATAGTGGAGCACCACCAGCAGCTTCTCCTAGGTAGATCAAGCTGTTTGGGCCTACTCCAACAGGAGAATGTGAGCTGTAGCTAATGAGGTGCCAGGCCATGTAAGGCTTTCTAGGCTAACATCAGCACTTTAAATGGTACCCCAACAGCCAGTGTAGGGCCCACAGCAACAACGCCATGGGTTTTGGCCAACCAACACCTGGAATACTGCAGCCAATTTTGATCGCCATATCACAAAAAAGATGTTGAGAGTTTGGAAAAAGTTCAGAGAAGAGCAACTAAAATGATCCAAGGCCTGGAGACTAAAACATACAAAGAATGGCTGCAGGACTTGGGTTTGGCTAGTCTAAAGAAAAGAAGAAATAGGGGAGACATGATAGCAGTATTCCAGTATTTGAGGGGCTGCCACAAAGAAGAGGGGGGTCACATTATTCAGCAAAGCACCAGAGGGCAGGACGAGAAACAATGGTTGGAAACTGACCAAAGAGCGAAGCAACTGGAATTAAGGAGAAACTTCTTGACAGTGAGGACAATTAACCAGTGGAACAGCTTGCCTCCAGAAATCGTGGATGCTCCATCACTGGAGATTTTTAAGAGGCTAGACAGTCACTTGTCTGAGATGGTATAGGTTCTCCTGCTTGAGCAGGGGGCTGGACTAGAAGATCTCCAAGGTCCCTTCCAGCTCTATTCTATTCAAACACAGGTCAGCGCATGGGCCACTGGGCTATAGCCACAACTATAGCTTTCAAGTACTCTTCTAAGGCACCCTCATGTAAAACATGTTGCAGATGCTGGAGTGGGTGGGGACAAGAGTGTGAGTCATTGGGGCAAAATCCTCCCACCCCAAGTAGCACTGCAACTGGTGCATCGGCTGAAGCTGGGAGAGCAGCAGGTCCTGGAGGATCCCCAAGTTTGTGGATCTGCTCCTTGGTGGGTAGTGCTGCTGCAGAACAATTTTGTTTACGGGTAGTCTTCGACTTATATCAATTGCCTAGAAACCATTCAAAGTTATGCCGGTCCCTCTCAAAAGCTCCTTACAATTAAGTTCCAAAGTTCTGGTGGCCAGCACCCCCCAATCACATGATGTTAACAATGAATTTGCTTAATGACTGCAGTATCTGTTTAACAAGCATTGCAAAGAAGGTCATAAAACTGGGTCCAATCACATGATAACCTGCTTTATGACCATCACATCTTACAACTATAATGGCTACATTCCATTATATTATGATTGTAAGTTGAGGATGATTGTAAGGACCCACTTCAACCCACATCTTAACAAAGCAGAACTCTTGGAAACAATCTCTTCCAACAGGAACTTTTATTAAGAGTAGTTGATAGTGGGCATAATAGACAGGATCAATGTTTTAAAGTGTCCCTAAGCAAACCCCACCCCACAGTTCTTCCGGGCGGTTCAGACCGGCAAATCCCCAGGTGTTAAATCCAGGAAAGATAACATCAATCCGGCATCATTGTGCACGATCATTCAACAGCTCTTCACACCTTATTCTGCTGACGGAGAAATAAACCAGATCCCGGAGATTTGTACCTCTTCCACCCCTTTTTTCTAGCTGCCCGGTTTGGGAGGAGAAGTTCAGAGGGGTGCATAGCATAGGAGGCAATTTGTTACATTGTAATGGTTAGCAGACACAAAGGTGAATAAACAAAAGGTTACTTTGTAGTGAATAGAGGAAGTGAAAGTAATAAACCCGCATGCATATCCTCCCTTCCCTTTGGGAGTATGGCAGGATCTAGGGAAGGGTAAGAAGTGGTTTTAGATCACAGAAGATAGATAGAAAGGAAATATAACTGGATTCTGACAATGATATGTTCTTGTGTCTACTTGCTTCATATTGTGTGTTTGTGCGTGTGTTTCTATCCTTAGATTTGGGAAATGGTTAGGGTTAGGGTTTTTTTTTGCTGAATTCCTTCAGTATGTTTTTGTTACTTAAAGTTCAGCCTGGTTTTCAAAAACTGGTTAAATAAGAAAGTCTTCTGGTGCCTTAGAAAATGCATGGGGGACCTATGGGATGGCAGCCCCTTTCTATCTTGTGGGGGAAGGCAGTGATCCCATCAGACAAGCAGGGATTGACCTGCAAAGCTGCCTCAGGATAGAAGGAGGAAGCGCCCTTCGGATCTCCCTCCCTATCCTGCCTCTGTAGGGAGGGCAGGGTCTTCTGTCCCAACTAACCAGAAGGATTGGATTTATTGTGACACCGCTTTTATCACCTTAACAAAAAATACCTGACATCTGTGAATGGTGTTAGCTGCTGGTGTTGTGCAGTGGTTGCATTACAAGGTGTAAATTCGGCAGAACAACTGCAGCCATCTCCTTGGTCTCCCTTGTAGGTATGCCAAGCGTCTCCATAAGGTAGTCCGACAGTTGGTGCCCAACTGTGATGTCCGATTTCTGCTTTCGGAGAGCGGAAGTGGGAAGGGGGCTGCCATGGTGACAGCTGTGGCCTATAGGCTGCTGTCTCAGCGGAAGCAGATTGACGAGGTCTTGGCCCTTTTCAAATTAACCCAAGAGAATCTCCTCGAGGTAAGAAACAAAATGAGGAGAGAACTGGAGTACGGCCTGAAGAAAGAAACCCACCCGACAGCCACTGTGAAAATGTTGCCAACGTTTGTTTGTGGCACACCGGATGGCACAGGTACCTCCTCATCTTTCTCACAACTTTGTAGGCTGCCTACTTTGGGGAGGTCAAGAGGATTTACAAAAATCTGAAAAAAAGTGATAAAATCAGGAGGAATTAATAACTGGTTAACTATCTTCTAGGCAGCCTACCACATGCCAAGTGTGTCCATAGAGAGGGATGGGTATTCAAAAATGTTGGGGAGGAAGAGAAGTTATGAAAATCTGATACACAAGGGCACGACATAATATAATGTCTGTATCTCTCTGGTTTAAGAGATTTAAGGAAGGTGGATTGTACACATATATCGCATTCTCAAAACGCTGTAAGTCTAACTTTCTGCTGATCTTTCTGATGGTGCAAGTTTCATTGTTTTTGAAAAAAATGCATTTTTGATTTCAGTGCATATTTCCCCAGATACTAAAATATATAAGTTATAAATGGAGACAGTGGTGGAATCCAAATACCTGAACATCCAGTTCTCTTATTCGATGCAGGCCTGGGCCTCTGAGGCCTAGAATGGACTTCCGGAAGTAGTATCCATGCACTTCTGGCGGGCCGTTCTAGGCCTGGGAGGCCTCCTCCAGACCTCCGAGGCCTAGAACAGACTTCTGGAAGTGGCATCCACACACTTCCAGCGGGCTGTTCTAGGCCTGGGAGTCCTCCTCCAGGCCTCCAAGGCCTAGACTGGACTTCTGGAAGCCAGACGGTTCTCTGAATGCAGCAAAATTTAGCTATTGGTTCTACCGAACCGGTGCGAACTGGCTGAATCCCACCACTGAATGGAGATTGACCCAGCATTTTGCATAAAAAAGATGAAGTATCTTTGGTCTAGATGTGCTATAACACTATTAATCATGAATAGAAAGTTTAGATGTTTCTAATGTACCCTAAATTTTAGCTTTCTGGAAAGATCTGGAGAATGGTCAAGGAATGGTCAAGGATTGGAACTACAGGTAGTCCTTACAACCATTCATTTAGTGACTGTTCAAAGTTACAACACCACTGAAAAAAGTGACTTACGACCATTAACACACTTACAACCATTGCAGTATCCCTGTGGTCACATGATCAAAATTTGGACGGTTGGCAACTGGCATGTACTTATCAGGGTCGCAGTATCCCGGAGTCATGTGATCCCTTTTGCAACCTTCTGACAAGCAAAGTCAATGGGGAAGCCGGATTCGCTTAACAACTGTATTACTAACTTAGTACCTGCAAGGATTCACTTAATAACTATGGCAAGAAAGGTTGCAGAATGGGGGACTTAACAATTATGTTGCTTAACAATGAAAATTTTGGACTCAATTGTAGTCATAAGGCGCAGAATACATGTATATCATAATATGAATTACCTCCATCTGAATATAATTACTTGGGAGCAAACTTGCCTAGAATTCAGTATATTTTAGACAGGCAAAAGGCATTTTTGAGATGTTTTGTAGTCTGTAAGCTGGAGAGGAATATTCTAAGCAATTGAGAAGGATTTTAGTAAAAATTTATTTTTCTTTTGCAGAAAAGGGGAAATACTTAGCTCTTGATCTTGGAGGAACAAATTTCAGAGTTTTGCTTGTCAAAATCAGAAGCGGAAGAAACAAATCGGTTCGGATATACAATAAAATATTTGCAATTCCTTTGGAAATTATGCAAGGAACAGGAGAGGAGGTAAAAGTTAATCCTTAACTATTTATTCCTGGGATGTATATTCTATTCCACTCTAGCAGGACTCTGAACAATTCTCCTTGCTGATCCACATGTATTTAAAACACTGGTATTAAGTGCTGCCTTTAATTATTTTTTTTTTCTTTCAGTTATTTGATCACATTGTCCAATGCATTGCGGAGTTTTTGGAATACATGGGACTAAAAGGTGCCCGGCTCCCCCTTGGTTTTACTTTTTCTTTCCCCTGCAGGCAAACAAGTATTGATAAGGTATGAAGGCTGGGATTTTCCACATTGATTGGCTTCTGCTCTGAATGTGGTTTAATAACTGCTCAATGTTGCACAAGAACATGCCTTTTAATAGATGTTATGCTTCCATTCCTGTTCGGTTATCTCTAGCAGAGTCTTAATAGATCCTGAGCCCCAGCATTAGGAGAGAGTGCATAAAATCAGTGCTGAGTGTATGAGGGTAACAGGCATTCTTGTTTGATTTTTGTTTGAATAAGGCATGATTATGTGGGAACTGATGACCCATGTCTTCCTGAGCACAGCATGGACATGTCCTGGGAATCAACTTTGTTTCCCATATTCTCAGAATCTTGCCTTTGCCCATCCCCAAGTCTATACAGGTAGTCCCTGATTTATGACCATTCATTCAGCGTCCATTTGAAGTTACAATAGTGCTGAAAAAAGTGGCTTATGACTGATGCTGGCACTTAGGACAGTGTTCCCGCAGTCTTGGGACCGCATTTTGGGCATTTGGCAACCAACATGTATGTATTAGAGATGCAGCATTCCAGGATCATGTGATCACCATTTGCAACCTTCCCAGGGGGATTCTGATGAGCAAAGTCAGTGGGGAAAGCCAGATTCACTGCAGCAAAAAGTGTAAAATTGGGCACCATTCACCTAATCACTACATTGCTTAGTGACATAGGTTCCAGCCCCAATTATGATCATGAATTAAGAACTACTTATACTTTGGGTTGAACTTAAAGTCATCCTTAGCTGTTTCACTTTTCATGTGCTCCCTCTTCTCCTGCCGCAATTCCTGCTACAGTCACATGCTTTAGGTAGGATTTGTGCAGTTTTCAATGGCTAGTGATTACTAGGCTTTGCCCTTCGTGTTATTTCAGTTTTGGCTGCAGGAAACTCCATTAAACTGGCTGTTGGAGAAGCATCTACAGATAAAAATAACTGATCATTGCTTTCCAAAACATTTGTCAGGTCAAGGTGGGCTTCTTATAAACATGGGCTTAGCACTCTTTTGAAAGAACACTGGGTCTACTTTTAAACACAGGTTTAGTGTTGTTTGCTAGACTAGTTTCTAAAAATTGGACTAATAATAAAGTTATTATTCTATTCTATATTATTCTATTCTTTGTTCTGTGCAAAAAGTCAATTTCAACATCAAAAGAAAGTTGGAACAGCATAATCCTCCTGCTCTCTCTTCCAAGAAATAGCATTTTCTATCAGAAGGTAAATTTGGACATTGTTTAAATCAGGGGTGTCCAACCTTAGCAACTTTAAGTCATGTGGATTTCAACTCCCAGAATTCCCTAGCGAGCCAGGCTGGCTGAGGAATTCTGGGAGTTGGTCCACAGGTCTTAAGATTGCCACTGGTTGGATGCCCCTGATTTAAACATTCTTTGAAAATGTAGTTTGAAATGAGTCTTTCCTAAAAATGTAAAGCCAGTTTTGAGTTTGGGTGATTCAATTCTTTTCTCTCCCTTCAGTAAACACTTTTTAATTGTCTTTTTTGTATTACTACTTTTACTTTCCAGGGCGCTCTTGTTGGATGGACAAAAGGTTTCAAGGCAACCAATTGCGAAGGGGAGGATGTTGTTGACTTGCTAAGGGAAGCGATAAAACGGAGAAATGTAAGTATCCTGCATCTCTTTTGAGCTAGATCCCTCCCACTAGGGTTGAGCAGAAGCCACTATTTACTGCAATCTTCCTATTGATTTCATTCAGAATTATTAAGATAAATGTAGAAATTGACTTCCAGTTCCGGTTCGCAGCGACTCCGGTCATGTGGAAGAGACTTGTCTCCCCACCGGCTGTGTTTCCTTCGCCGGTAGACCCCGAAGGGGGTTGAAAGTTGCCCTGGAGGGGCGACCACCGAGGAGGGGGCTTGCTGGTGACTGCGGGAAAGCGGCAGCTTCTCCCATGGCCCCAGCTGACTCCTTAAGGCTGACGGAGTAAAGATCGGCCAGTAAAATGGCCAACCACTCAGCTGCACCAGCCAAAGTCAAAAGAACAGCAAAGCGTGAAGAAACCACCGCGGAGAAATCTGGGTGAGACTTTTCCCTCCCCCACCTATTCCCACCTATTTTTCCTGCAAAGAGCTTGCTTTTTGGATGACTTCCCTGTTCTAAGAAAGCGGTGTCTGTCTGTTTGGGGGAAAAAATACTTTAAACAAAATTACAGAATAGCACTTATTATACTTTGAACTTTTTGGATATTGGGCATCCCTGGAAAGATTTGTAATATAGAGCATTATCTTACTTACTATACTGAAGATATTTGCTTTTTTCTGTCTCTTTCTTCTTCATTCTTAACGAGATAAAGGCTTTTAATGTGCAAAGAAAAAACTTTCTATAGCTCGCTGAGGACATCTTGTGGTGAAAATATTTACTGCAATTGTAATGTCTCTTCGTTGGTGTTTGAAGATGGTTTTGACCTTCAGAAATTAACAAAAAGGAAAGATAAAGGCTTGGAAACAGCTGTGGGTTGTGTTTGTGATTTTCAAAATTGCGGATGTATATGGACTCTTAATAAATATAGTTTCCACAAAAAGATTAAAAGACTCTTTTACTATGGAAATAGTAGACTTTTACCCACAGCTTGACTATGAGCTGATATTGGAAAAAATATTGGAAATGACAGAGGAGATGAAGTCATGGAGAAAAACTAAAGACTATCTTGTAGAATTACAAGCTGAGCCCCAAATTTTAAAAGACCAATCTACAGGCCAAGAAAAAGCTTATATGCAACAGTGCACACAATTTGAGATGGAAGAATCCACTGATCAATTGAATTTTAGAAAAATTCTGGACCCAAAATCCCAGATTGAGACTTTAAATGACTACTTTATAAATCAACTAACTACTACAGAGGAGGATATTTCACAAGTCTATGTACAAACGATGGAGAACTTTGAAGATCCAAAAATGACTATAAGTGAAGTACTCCCATTGCTAAAACCAACAGGAATTGACAGCTAGACGCGATCGATTGAAAGTTATGACAACTTGGGTAATCAAGCTGAAATCATAATATGGAATAAAATGGACTATATTGCCTACATGATACTGGAAGAAGGGGAAGAGAATTTTGATCAGATCGATTTGTTGATAAGCACTACTACTCAAATACTGAGGTTTGATGACATAGATGCGATATTACGGAAACCAGCTTGGTATAGAAAAAAAGCCAGAGTTAGATTTAAAAATGTGATTTAAAATCTTAATTATTGGGTCAAAAAGAGATTTAGAGATTTGGACTGATTTGACAATCTAATTGAGTAAATGAAAGCAGTAAGATAATTGGTGTAATAATAAGTTTGTCTTAGATACGATAGTTAATTTGGTTGAGATTTAAATTTTACTTAACAGGTCGAAATGATTCTTTTTTTTTTTTTACTCTGTTTATATAGAAAACTATTTTGTAATAGTAGAAGAATTAGAGAGATCTATGATAAGAGAAGAAAGAGTATTAATTAATGATGTATTAAATTAAGAGATGGAATATATGTGAAAATATTAGAATGTTATTCTTGCAATATTATGTGCGTTGTAGAAGGGATACCCAAAGTTTTATTAATATGTTCGTTTAAGATTAATTGGAATATGTTAATTGAAATTAGTGGAGCTAAAAAGCAGGACAGATTTATTTAGATGTAATAGTAGGGATGATTCTGTGGATTGATTGAATTTTAAGAAGAAATAGATTAAACTAAATTTGTTATATCATGTGAGGGAAATAGAGGGGGGAATTTTTTAAGGTATTAATTTTAGTTTTATATATATATATGACTTGTTTTGCTATGATTGATTACCCTTTCACCACGGTGTTTCCCTCAGCACTTTGATGTAAAAATTAAAAAAACTAATAAAATGTGTTAAATAAAAAAAAAGATAAATGTAGAAATCATGGGGTCTTTTACACTTGGAAAATGATTCAGGAGAAACTCTTTAAGAATTTCCGGGGACCCCAAATTGCACTCCAGTTCATTAAAACAGTTCATCTTTGATCTGGGTGAGAAAAATGAGATAGTTGGTTTAAGCCAGGGGTCTTCAAACTTGGCCCTTTTATGACTTGTGGACTTCAACTCCCAGAATTCCTCAGCCAGGCATGCCTGGTTGAGGAATTCTGGGAGTTGAAGTCCACAAGTCATAAAAGGGCCAAGTTTGAAGACCCCTGCTTTAAGCAGTGGCCTCATTAAAATGACTGTGGGGCTTATTTTTTAGCCATGAATAGAAATCTGAAAAAAGATGGAGGCTTTAATAAATAGATGTAGGGTGACTTTTTTACCTCATCCTTGTGAATACTCCTGAACAGGTGCTTCACTGGTAGAAGTACTGACACAGCAACCACACATTATATTGCTCCCTCATTTTTTTTCTTTAAAAAAAATAACTTCTTTAATCTGATTACAGTACATTATTCTGAAGAAAAAGTAGTTGTGAGGTTCTGGCCAGAATGAACCTTTAAACCCTGAGCAGGTTTCTTTTTTTGGGGGGGAGGTATTATAGCATAATTTTAAATGAATGAACAGCTAAGCTTAAGGTGGTGGACATCCATATATTAAACTCATTTAACAACTGTCTTGCTTAGCAATAGAAATCTTGGGCTCAATTGTGGTCGTAAGTCAAAGGCTACTTGTATGGAACGTCCATGAATTGAATCAGTTCCATCTATTCCAGCAACATATAAGTGTTAGAGCAAATGGACAATAAACTGATAGAAAGATTCACTGTCAAAGACTGCTGGGCAATTTTCTTGATTTCTTCCAAACTTTTGACCAAAAGGATAACTGAGAATTGGCAGTAACGATAAAAATATATAACAGGTTGCTGAGAACCCAGCCAACGTAATCTAAAAATGCAGATTTCCTTCTCATTATGCAAATGGTTTATGCCAGTTTATTACTCAATTGATTATTTTAAAATAAAACAACCCCTCTTTCCACTATCTTGAGGTTTAAGCTAGCATTGGCCCCAAAGATTTGTAAACATGCATTTTTTTTCCTCCCAAAATCCCTGAGCAGCTATCCGGTAACAAGTTGCTCACTTTGCTTTATATGAACCAGTGTTGATGTATAACAGTGTTTTTCACATTTGGCAACTTTTAAGATGAGTGGACTTCAACTCCCAGAATTCCCCAGGCTGCTGGAAAATTGTGGAATTTGAAGCCCACGCATCTTAAAGTTGCCAGGTTTGAATAACACTGATGTAGAACAGGGGTCTTCAAACTTGGCCCTTTTATGACTTGTGGACTTCATCTCCCAGAATTCCTCAGCCAGGCACACTGGCTGAGGAATTCTGGGAGTTGAAGTCCACAAGTTATAAAAGGGCCAAGTTTGAAGACCCCTAATGTAGAATTAATGTAGGCTGGATGGAGTCACTGAAGCAGTAGGCGTGAACTTAAATGGACTCCAGAAGATGATAGAGGACAGGAAGACATGGAGGAACGTTCATGGGGTCGCGATGGGTCGGACACGACTTTGCAATTAACAACAACAACAAATGTAGAAGGTCTGAAGAGTGGTTTTGCTCAGCGATGGAGCCCTATGATAAGAGGAAGCTTAGCCAGAGTGAGTTGTGCATCTTTTTCACACTTGCTCCATCAAAACCGGTTAGCCAAGAATGGAGGGGTTAAGGCTGGAATGTGTTTCTCCAGCTGGCTTTGCTATTATAACCAGTATGTGCTGAACTGAACTTATTTTACATTTATAACTGGTGAGATTTTTCAGGGGCTGTTTCAATGTTATGCACACTTTTGTTTACCGGTTGCTAAAGTGAAATACAGCAAGGCAGAAGAATGTAAGTGTCCAACCAGTGATTTAAATGATTATTCAAATCAGGTCATTGTTAGGTGGAGCATTTTTGCAAGTACATGTAACCCTAAGGCAGGGGCCTTCAAACTTGGCCCTTTTATGACTTGTGGACTTTAACTCCCAGAACTCCTCAGCCAGTGTGCTAAGACATGCTACATTATAACAGTAGCTACCCCTCACTCAATTTTTGTTTCAGGAGTTTGATTTGGATATCGTAGCGGTGGTAAATGACACTGTTGGGACAATGATGACGTGCGGTTATGAAGACCCCCATTGTGAAATTGGCCTCATTGCAGGTAAAATGAGGGAAATATACAGCAGACAATAGCACAGGTTTTTGCATTGTGTTTTAACATCCCTGAGCAACAGGAAGGTACAGTAGATAACTGGGATGGTGCTAATTTTCACTGATGGCCTGTAAAAGAAGAAAATGGTACAAAATGTTGATTTACCCCGGCTTTGGCTTGTACTTTTCCGGCCACGCGTTGCTGTGGCTCAGTCTGGTTAATGTTGCTGTAGCATGTGTTGCTTTTACATCCAACAGATGGCGCTGTTTTTCAAAAAAGCATGTTTTTACCTGTCACAGGTGTGACATCTATGTAATAGTAGGTATATAAAAACACGCGCGTATTCGAATGCAACATTGTATCAAAATTTCAAAGCAACCGGTGAAGAACTTTCGGAGATTTAAGATTTTGAACAAACGAACATTTACATTTTTATTTTTATATATATATAGATATAATATATATATATGATCTTGCTGATACCATCTTAAGATTGTCTGGATTTTTTCAGCCCAACAGCTATGGTTTTCCATTTCCTACATTTGAACTTCCGTGGAGAAGAATAGAATAGAATAGAATAGAATAGAATAGAATAGAATAGAATAGAATAGAATAGAATAGAATAGAATAGAATAGAATAGAATAGAACTGGAAGGGACCTTGGAGGTCTTCTAGTTCAATCCCCTTTCAAGTAGGAGAACCTATATCATCTCAGACAGGTGATTGTCCAGTCTCTTCTTAAAAATTTCCAGTGATGGAGCGCCCACGATTTCTGGTGGTAAGCTGTTCCACTGATGGATTGTCCTCACTGTCAGGAAGTTTCTCCTTAATTCCAGGTTGCTTCTCTCTTTGATCAGTTTCCAATCATTGTTTCTTGTCCTTCCCTCTGGTGCTCTGGTGAACAACCTGATCCCATCTGCCTTGTGGCAGCCCCTCAAATACTGGAATACTGCTGATGTCTCCCCTATTTCTTCTTTTGTTTAGACTAGCCAAACCCAAGTTCTGCAGCCATTTTTCATATGTTTTGGTCTCCAGGCCTTTGATCATCTTAGTTGCTCTTCTCTGAATTTTTTCCAAATAAGAACTTTTTGCTCTTTTAAAGCCTCTTTTTCTTTCTGTCTTTCAGGAACAGGCAGTAATGTGTGCTATATAGAAGAAATGAAGCACATAGAAATTATAGAAGGAGATGCAGGCAGAATGTGCATCAACACAGAGTGGGGAGGATTTGGTGACAATGGCTGCATTGATAATTTCAGGACAAAATACGATAAAGAGGTGGACTCGGGGTCTCTGAATCCTGGGAAACAAAAGTAAGGGTAGATGTTGTGGTGCCACAACCAAGATTATGGGTTTTCTCCAGAACTCAGTCTCTTCTGCTGTAGAGCAGGCAATGCAAAATATTAGAAATATAATCTGTCTCCTCCAGCTGGAAGTTTGGAGTTAATGCTCAGATGAATTTCCAGATATTGGAGCAGAAGAAGGAAAAATACAGTTTTGTTTTTTTATTCAAAGACATAATAAAGAAAAAAACTAGGAAGATTAAAAGGTATATTGTGAGCTAACATCCTTAAAGTGGATATTGCATCAATGCATCTAATGTTTCTTACAGCATTATAAAAATGTAACAACAATCACAATGGCACCTGCAAGGTCTCACTGATAAAAGGAGTGTTGCAGTGGCATCCTGCTTTGTGATGTACAATGTGTTGTGATGTAGCAATGGGCAAAAAGAAGGGGTGGGGTTTGTGTCTTGAGACAACTTGGGTCACTCTGACTATTTTTCCCCCAGTGTGGACATTCCTGAACAAACATGCCGTAATTAAAATCCTTGTCTTATGTAAATGACTGCCCTCTCATTTACAGTGTGGAGTACATTGTATTTTGAAATATAATTTTAAAAATTCTCCAAAAATTCATGTTAGAATAAAATAGTACAGAATCTCTTGAGTATAGTAATCTGCAACATAGTAATGATTGTAATTATTGTATTGCAGCTTTTTATAATAATTCCATATTGTCTAATGAAAATACAGGTAGTCCTTGACTTATGATCACAAATGGGACTGGAATCTCCATTGCTAAGCAAGCTTCAGAGAGTAGTGCCTGATTTTACGACCTTTTTTTGCCATGGTCATTAAGTGATTCACAGTGTTATGACATGAATCACAGTTTTGTTAAGTGAATCCTCCATTGATTCTGATTGTCAGAAGCCAGCTGGGAAGGATGACAATGGCAATCACATGACCTTGGGACAGTGATCCCAGGACTGTGGGAATGCTGTGACAATTGTGTGATGACTGGTCATAAGTCACATTTTTCCAAGCTGTTGTAACTTTGAGTGGTCACTAAACAAATGGTTGTAAATCAAGGACCATCTGTGTGTTAAATAACACTAGCAATATTAAAGTATTACTATTAAAATATTAAATATAGCAATAGGTAAGATTAAACGTCCTTGACCAATTCTTTGTTTGAGAAGTGTCCTTTGGTTGTTCTGAAATGTTAACAATTCTACACTGGAGAAAACAAGATTAGGGAAAGCTTTATTACACCCGCTACTTGAAGGGCCATTTATGCATAGCAATAATGAACAATCTGCTTGGTGTTATTCAAATCCAGATGTTTTTTCTTTGGTGTTAAATAGATATGAGAAAATGACCAGTGGAATGTATTTGGGTGAAATAGTGAGACAGATCTTGATAGACCTGACAAAGAGAGGACTTCTATTCAGAGGCCAGATTTCAGAATCTCTGAGAAGAAGAGGAATATGTGAAACAAAATACTTGTCTCAGATTGAAAGGTACGATTTGTGTTGCACAAACAGCGTTTTCTCTCCATTTCCTGTCTTCTACTTCTCTACCACATAGGAGATAACAAACAGCTGAATGGGATTCATGATTTATTTATATGTTTTTCTTATATAAAAAGGTAAAGACTCAGTTATGAGAGCCAGTTTGGTCTTCTCAGACACAAAGAATCAAGACTACACGTTAAGTTTCTTGCTCACGTCTATACACAGAAATCTAGTCAACCAATGGTCAGCGATAAATTGGCATTAGATAAGAGTTAACAGACGTAACTCTTGTGGGAACGTAACAACTGCAAGCTGATTCCTCTCTTGACTCTGCCCAAGGCTCTGCCTGTCCTTCGCTTACAAGTCTAATGGTTAAGCTGTTGGAGTAGGAGCAGGAAAATATGAGTTCTAGTCCTGCCTTACGTGTAGAAGTCTATGGGATGATTTTGGATCAGTCACTTTCTTAGCCATAGGAAACCTATTTCCGCAGATGTTCCCTACAAAATTGCATTGACCTGTCCAGGTGGTCACCAGAAGTTGGATCTGACTTGAATAGGGGGAGAAAGGTGATTTCTGATGAATACATGAGCATTTCCTTGAAGTTCTCTCTCTCTCTCTCTCTCTCTCTCTCTCTCTCTCTCTCTCTCTCTCTCTCTCTCTCTCTCTCATCTATCAAATCATCTATCATCTAATATATTATGAGAGAGGGAGAGAGAGGGAGGGAGGGAGGGAGAGAGAGAGAGAGACAGACAGACAGACAGACAGACTGTTTTGCAAAGGAGTTTAAATCTGTAGCCTTCCAGGTTTTAGCTTTCTGTGGCTCCTGGGAGCCCTTGTTCAGGAATATCTGGACAAGGAGATGTTTTCTTCTGCTGGTGATGGCAATGTCATCTTAAACGTTTCAAGAATTATTTTGGGTTATATTTCAGGGTGTTGTGACATAAGGTAAGAGTAGCATGTAATATTCAGACAAAGTGCCTTCTTAAATCATGGAGAACGTCTGTCTATGTCAGGGGTCTTCCAACTTGCCCCTTTTATGACTTGTGGACTTCAACTCCCAGAATTCCTCAGCCAGGCACGCTGGCTGAGGAATTCTGGGAGTTGAAGCCCACAAGTCATAAAAGGGCCAAGTTGGAAGACCCCTGGTCTATGTGGTTGCTAGGTGTCATAAATAACTTGATGGCACATGATCAATCATTCTAAATCCTGTTTAAAAAGGAACCATAGTCATAGGTGGGAAGAATATAGTGCTAAGGAACCAACATACCAGCAAAATATTTCTTAAAAAGCAGAAATGCAGCTTTCTAGTTCTTTCTAAGAAGTACTGTTTTGAGTAATCTAAAAGGGTCTGTTCCATTTTGGCTGAGCACAGTGATCGCCTTGCCCTGCTGCAAGTGAGAAGAATCCTGCAACAACTCGGGCTGGATGGGACTTGTGATGACAGCATCATTGTGAAAGAAGTGTGTGGTTGTGTTTCAAAAAGAGCTGCCCAGCTCTGTGGAGCAGGATTGGCTGCTGTTGTTGAGAAGATACGTGACAACAGGAAAGTTGAGCGCCTCAAAACTACCATCGGAGTGGATGGTACTTTATACAAGCTCCATCCACAGTGAGTATTTAAGCATCTCTTTGGTTGTAGGGATTTGTTCTTTGAGGCTAGCAAAGGAATAATGAAATATTCGGCTTAGTGGATGGGAATAAAATGGACCAACCCCTTTTTCATGCTGCAACTCACTGATCTCACATTTTTCCATTAAGAGAAGAGTAAATAGAACTTGAAAGTAAATAAGAAATGTTCCTATGCAAAGAATGAGACAACTTTTCTTTCCAAGGATTCTCCATTTCTATCCCCCTTCATGCCTCTCTATTCTTCCCTATTTAGATTACAGGTAGTCTTCGACTTACTACCCCCAAATGTTTGTTAAGTGAGTTTTGCCCTGTTTTATTACCTTTCTTTTCACAGTTGTTAAGTGAATCACTACAGCTGTTAAGTTAGTAACACAGTTGTTAAGTGAATCTGGCTTCCCCATTGACTTTGCTTGTCAGAAGGTTGCAAAAGTTGATCACATCGCCCTGGGACGAGTCAGTTGCCAAGTGTCTGAATTTTGATCACATGACCATGGGAGATGTTGCAATGGTTGTGTGAAAAATGGTCATAAGTCACTTTTTTCAGTGCTGCTGTAACATTAAACAGTTACTAAATGAACTGTTTTAAGTCAAACACTACCTGTACTTATAGTAGTGAGCCCCACTGGCACTTAACCACAGCACAAATGATTTTCTGCTATGTCCTCATAACACAACCTTCAGTCTGGCTGCAGTTTGTGATGGCAGCAGACTTAAGTTGCCTTTAATTGTACTGGTCTTGAAGAAGACCATCTAATCAGCATCAGCCCTCCAGTTTAAGGAGCAGACACTACAGAGCAGTGTTTCTCAGCCTCAAAAACTTTAAGATGTGGGGAATTCAATTCCCAGAATTCCCCAGCCAGTTTGATGGCTGAGGGATTCTGGGAACTGAAGTCCACACATCTTTAAACTGTTGAGGTTGAGAAATACTCCCATAGAGATTCCAGGAATACCACTTTATTATTATAATATAGTAACAGTATATTATAATATAATAACAGAATCAGGCACAACCATCCACTCTCCAAATTCTTTTTCCCCTTCAAATTCAGATTGTTGCACAGTTTCAATGCATAGATTAATCTTTTTATTGCCATCCGCCTGTAAAAGAGATTTTTTAAATCAATTGTCATGTACTTTTTATGAATGGAAAATTCCATGAATATGTACTCCATCAGAACCCTAAAATGGAAGCCTTCTGTTATGCCAAAGGCGGTGTAAGAATTCTTATTGTTAAAGAAATGCAATATCACTTTCATTGTTAGAAGGCAATCATGAATATTTTATATGTGTTCTGCTTCATTAATGGACCTGAAAATAGTCTTAAGAAATTTTCTAGCATCACTTAATCAGCTAAATAATTTATTTATCAAGCTTTCTTCCTATTTTTTGAAGATTTCAATATTATCCATTGAATATTTATTATATTGTATTTTATATTTTTACAATAATCTTATTAAAGTTTATAAATGCAAAGATAAAAAAATAATACAAAATAAATAAAATATAAAAATTAAGGAAAAAGAAAAGTGAAAAAAGAGAAAAAAGAGAAGAGAAAAGCAAAGCAAAAGAAGAAATATAAAATATGACTCCTTCCTTCCTCCAGACTAATATAAACAATCTGAATAATTTGACACTTTCTCCAATACTTCAATAAAAAAACTTTTCCCCATATCTCATCCTGTGTAATAATCAAGTTGCAAAAATATATGATTCAGTCCTAATCAGCAAAAGTCTACTGAGAGCTACCAGTAATATTAACGTATATATTTCAATTAAGAAATGAGGCAAAAGAATTCTCTCTCCACTTATAAACAGATCTTTTTTTTTGGTATAAATTTTATTAGTTTTTATAGGGTTAGGAATGAGGTGGGATTGGGGTTGGGGTTGGGGTTGGGATTTGGGTTAGGGTTGGGGTTGGGGTTGGGGTTTTTCCAAATAACATTCTCAATATTTAGCAAACAGCATAATGTCTGGGTTCATGTGTTTAACAAGAAATAACAGATAATAGTTAATTATCATAAATATGTTAATTAATCGCTCAATAGTCTTCTTCTTACTAATATATATTCAAAGTTACGTATCACATTCCTTTCTCTCTAACTCATGTTTCTAGCCATTGATAGAAATTATCCCATGTTCTAAAATACACTGAGTCTTCTTTCTCTTTTATCTTTAAAGAATCTGTCCATTTCTACACACTCTAAAATTTTCTTAATACTTCTTCAGTTGGTAAATTTTCATTTTTCCAATGTTTGGCAAATACAATTCTTGCTGCAGTTAGTATATGTAAAATTAAATATATACAATCTTTCTCATAATTTGCTCCTATTATTCCTAACAAAAATAATTCTGGCTTAAAATCTATTTTTTTTAAGTCATTTTCTCCAACCATAAATGTATTTTTACCCAAAATCTTTTTGCTTTTGGCATGTCCACCAGATATGATAGTAAGTACCTGGTCTTTGTTTGCATTTCCAACATTTGTTT
Organism: Protobothrops mucrosquamatus; assembly: GCF_001527695.2. Classification (NCBI taxonomy): domain Eukaryota; kingdom Metazoa; phylum Chordata; class Lepidosauria; order Squamata; family Viperidae; genus Protobothrops; species Protobothrops mucrosquamatus. The sequence goes on from NW_015387878.1 coordinate 138,825, forward strand.
GAAGTATTTTTAAACATTTTTGCTAATCTCCTGGTGTCATATGCCATCTGTAAAACATTTTATATAAGTTTTCTTTATATGCCACTACTTTAGTTAATTTAACATTTCTTTCCCATAACTTTTGCCAGTCTTCTAATTTTATATTATATCGAAAGTTCTTTGCCCATATTATCATCGTTTCTTTAACTTGTTCTTCCTCCATCTTTAAGTTTAACAGAAATTTATAGAGTTTCTTAATCAACTTTTCATCTGTTTTTAACAGTATCTGATCAAATTCTATCTGCTCCTTATAGAATCCCATTGTTTTAACATCTTTTTCATATCTCGTTTGAATTTGCAGATATGGCCACCATGATAGATCAATACCTTGTTCTTGTAAGTCTTGTCTGTCTTTCAATTTTCCTTCATTGTCCAAAATATCTTTATAAGTCACAACTTTGTTGTAATTAATTACATTTGGGTAAGCGAAAGCTTCCATTGTTGAAAGCCATCCAGGTGTCTTAATATAAATTTTTGTTTTTATTTTTTCCCATTCTGAAAGAAGTGCATTTCTTATAAAGTGGCTTTGAAAGTATCTATGTGTTTTATTCTTCCCATATCACAGAAAGGCATGCCAACCAATTTGTAGGTCATGCCCCTCTAGGTATAATAGTCTTTTATCTCTAAGCATTATCCATTCTTTAAGGCATGTTAAAATAGTTGCTTGGTAGTATAACGTCCAGTCCGGCAGTCCAAATCCTCCACTTTCTTCCGCTTCTTGTAGCATTTTCAGTCTAATTCTAGCTTTTTTTCCTTGCCAGATAAATTTCAATATTGTTGTATTCAGTTCATCAAAAAATGCTTTTCCCAGCCTTATAGGAATCGTTTGAAATAAAAAGAGTATTTTTGGTAAGATATTCATTTTCACTGTTGCTATCCTCCCTAGCATTGAAAGTTGTAAGTTTTTCCACTTTTCCAGATCCAATTTTATTTGTTTTAGCAATCTCACATAGTTATCTTCTTTTATTGTTACACATCTTACTGTTAGATAAACTTGCAAATATTTGACTTTTTTAACTATTTGAAGATTTGTTTTTTTTGTTAGATGATTTTTTGTTTTTGTTAGATTCTTTGTTAGCATTTTAGTCTTTTCTGTTTATTTTCAACCCTGCCACTTCTCCATTTTTTTCTATTTTCTCCATAAGTTTAGTGCTTGTTTCCAGTGGATCTTCCAATATAAAAACCAAGTCATCTGCAAATGCTTGTAGTTTATATTTTTCATCTTTTATCTCCAGTCCTTTAATTTCTATATCTTGTCTGATGTTTCTATTCAATACTTCCAGTGTTAGTATAAATAGTAATGGAGATAGTGGGCATCCCTGTCTTGTGCCTTTTTTAATGTTAAAGTTTTCTTTGAAATCTCCATTTACAATTATTTTGGCTGTTTGTTTACGATAAATTGTTTTAATTACGTTTATAAAGTTTTCTCCAAAGTCTATTTCCGCAAGTTGCTGAAACATGAATTCCCAGTTTACATTGTCAAACGTTTTCTGTGCATCAAGGAATATTAAAGCCATCTGTTTCCCTGGATGAATTTCATAGTACTCTAACACATCAAGAATCATTCTTAAATTATTTTTTATCTGTCTTTTAGGTAGAAAACCATGTTGGTCTATATGTATAAATTCGATCAAAAATTTCTTTAGTCTATCTGCTATTATTGAGGTGAAAATTTTATAGTCTACATTTAATAGCGATATTTGTCTAACTCTATAGTTTTTTATTTGCGTTAGGTCAGAGTCTTCTTTGGGTATTAAAGTAATGTTGGCTTCAGTCGATGTATTTGGTATTTTAGCCTCCAGGAGTATTTCATTACACAGTTCTTTCAAAGTAGGACTTAATACATCTTGTAATGATTTATAAAGCTCTGCAGGTGATCCATCTGGACCTGGGGTCTTATCAATTTTTTGCCTTTTTATAGCCTCTATAATCTCCATCACTGATATTTTTCCATTTAGTATATTTTGAATATTCTCTGAGATTTTTGGTAAATCTGCTTTTTTTAAATACTGCTGTATTTTTTCTTTTGGAATTTCCTCTGCTTTGTAAAGTATCTCATAATAACCTTTGATAATTTGTTAATTGTATCATTTTGAAACTGTAATTCACCTTTTGTATCTTGCAGCTTGTTTATCAGTTTTTTCTCTTTTTCTTTTTTCAGTCTACATGCTAACCATCTCCCCGGCTTGTTGGCATTTTCAAAGAAGTTCTGTTTAGCCCTTTTAATCTGTTGAGCCATTTGTTTCTTAAGTATTTTTTTTGTGGATCTATTTGTAATTCTGATTCTAACTTTCTGAATTCTTCCTTCAACTTTAACCATTGTTGTTTCTTTTCTTTATTTTTTTTAACGGTATAGGTTATAGCCAACCCTCTAAAATATCCTTTAGCCGTATCCCACACATTTTGAAGCAATGTTTCTTCTTTCTTGTTTATTTTGAAGAAAAAATCCATTTCCTTTGTCGCTAGTTGTATAAATTATTTTTCTTTCAGTATAGATTTATTCAAGGACCATCTTAATTTTTTGTTAATTCTAATAAACAGATCTTTAAAGCCTTGTCATTCAGTCCTGGTCCAAAGGAAATACCATCAACAGCTGTGAGAAACTACAACATATATATTTTAATCCTGAACAAATAGATCCACTTTATAAATAAATAAAAAGTTGATCTTTAGTCCTGTCCAATAGTGTCTCACAAATTGATTTGTTATCATTTTCTGTTTGTCTCCTTTCAGGAATAGCTTAGTAATTCCTCTCTGCCTCCTCTCAGAAAAAGTTTCATTGGTTTTACACATCCCTTTTGTAAATCCAAAAAAAAGAAGGTTTTCAAAGTCACTCTGCTGTTTTATTATTTTTTTGATCTGTTGAAGGAAAAGTCTTCATCATGGTTCAGTCCAAGCCGGGAATAAACAACATGGCGACTGCTTTAGAAAGAAGGTTGCAGTTTATTGAAGAGGAGAGCCAGACAGAAAGATGTCTCTGGCAGAAAAGAGAGGGGAAAAAAGGGCTGAGCACATGTGGGGAGTGGGTTTTTATACCCTCTGGAGCCTTTTGTTTGGAGTTGCTTCCTGTGGCAAGAACTTTGACCTGAGTCTGAGTGTGCCCTTTGGTATCTCTGTGTTAATCCTATTATGTCCTGTCTTAGAGTTTGGGTGGGATATGTAGATTTTAGGTGTCTTTGTCTTCTTGATCTTCTAGCTGGGGCCTCCATCTGCATTTCTACAGAACTGGTTTCTGCTTGGGGGAGGGAGACCTGGGGCTATTAAGAAAAACTGGGCATGCTTTTCTGCCTCTTTAAGATCCTTTGAGGAAATATATTTTTCTGCCCTTTTAATATTTCCTTCTCTGGGCGGCTGACTTCCCACAGATCCCTTTATTAAGACATCAGTTTGTTTCATTTGTAAATCCATTTTGGGCATGGTTTTCCATATCCATATCACTTTTATACTCTTAGCATTTTAAAATCCATTTTCAGGTCCACGGCATCTTTCTCCATATCACTTTTGCACCCCAGCATTTTTAAAAAATTCAAATCCACATTCAAATCTGTTTTATCCAATAAATTCTGTTGTTAATCTATATCCTTGCTTTAGTATCAAACAATCTTGTAAACAACTTCTGAGTATATTGTCCCAAATAGCCTTAATTTCTTCTACAGTCAAATAGTGTTGTTCCATTGCATTTATGGGTCTGTTCTCTTTTAAGAATATTTTTTTGTTCTTTGTGGTTCCCTCCAGCCAATCTCCCAATCAACAAAACTTTAGAGCAGAACAGAACAGAACAGAGCTGGAAGGGACTTGGGGGTCTTCTAGTCCAGCCCCCTGCTCAAGCAGGACAACCTATACCATCTCAGACAAGTGTCTGTCTAGCCTCTTCTTAAAAATCTCCAGTGATGGAGCGCCCATGATTTCTGGAGGCAAGCTGTTCCACTGCTTGATTGTCCTCACTGTCAGGAAGTTTCTCCTCAATTCCAGGTTGCTTGATCAGTTTCCAACCATTGTTTCTTGTTCTGCCCTCTGATGCTTTGGTGAATAACATGACCCCTCTTCTTTGTGGGAGCCCCTCAAATACTGGAATACTACTATCATGCCTCCCCTATTTCTTCTTTTCTTTAGACTAGCCAAACCCAAGTCCTGCAGCTCTTCTTTGTGTGTTTTAGTCTCCAGGCCTTTGATCATTAGTTGCTCTTCTCTGATTTTTTTCCAAACTCTCAACATTTTTTTTGTGGTATGGTGACCAAAATTGGTTTTTAATTTCCAGGTGTGGTCTTACTAGAGTTTTATAAAGCGATACTAATACCTCTCATGATCTTGATTCTATGCCTCTGTTTATATAACCCAGGATTGTATTAGCTTTTTTGACTGCTGCTGCACACTGCTGGCTCATAAGTGATCATCCACTAGGACTCCAAGGTCCCTCTCACAGTTACTGTTTTTAAGCCAGGTCTTGCCCACTCTGTAATTGTACCTTTGATTTTTCCTGCCTAAATGTAAAATTTTTCTTTTCTCCACATTGAAACTCATTTTGTTGGCTAGGGCCCATTGTTCAAGTTTGGCAATATCTTTTTGGATCCTGAGTTTGTCTTCTGGGGTGTTGGCTACTCCTGCCAGTTTGGTGTCATCTGTAAATTTGATGAGTTTCCCTTCAATTCCTCATCTAAGTCATTGATGAAGATATTGAAGAGTACTGGGCCTAAGATGGAACCTTGTGGTATCTCACAGCTTACTTCTCTCCATGTGGATGTAGTGCCATTGAGGACTACTCATTGAGTTTGGTTTGCCAGCCAGCTACAGATCCATCTGGTGGTGATGTTGTCTATTCCACCTTTTTCTAGCTTACCAAGGAGTAGGTCAGGGATATCAAACTCACCACGTCACTTGATGTGCCGCGACGTATCGTGACTTTTTCCTCATTGCCAGAGCTGGGGTGGGCGCGGTTTTGGCATGATGCATCCAGCCTGCGGGCCAGCAGTTTGACACCCCTGGAGTAGGCTATGGTCTACTTTATCAAATGCCTTACTGAAGTTTCCAATCCTCAGGTACTACCCCTGTGCTCCAGAATTTTTGAAACATGTGGTTCTGAGATAACATCTGCCAGCTCCTTCAGAACTCTTGGATGTAATCTGTCAGGCCCTGGTGATTTATATTTGTCAAGGTCAGATAGGTGTTCTCTTACCATTTTCTTGCTTATTTTATTTTTTTGTTTTTAATTTATTTTTTGCAATGTTTTTTTGGGTATGTTGGGCTGTGGTTTCTTTTTGTGTGAAGACTAATGTAAAGTATGAGTTAAGCAGCTTTGCTTTCTCCCTGTTGCCTGTTACCTCCTTGCCATCTTCTCTCTTTAGTGGACCTACAGTTTCCTTGACTTTTTTTCTTGTTGTTAATATGTTGGAAGAAACTTTTTTTATTATCCATGATTTCTGTTGCAAGTCTTTGTTCTGAGCCTTTGCTTTTCTGACTTCATCTTTACATATTCTGGCTGTCTGCTGATAATCGGTCTTTGTTATGTGCCCCTCTTTCCATTTTTTGCATTTGTCCTTTTTGTCTTTCAGTTTGTCACAGACATCTTTGTGCAGCCATGCTGGTTTCTTCTTGAATTTCTTGTTTTTCTTTCCCAGTGAAAGAAAGAATCCTTACAATTCAATGACTTCATATATTATTTTATATATTTTTAAACACCCCACAGGGAATATTCTTTCTAGTCCATGTAGCCTCTGAACTTTCCAAAATCCCTATTGCCTTCCCTGCTGGGAGATTCTTTATAGAGCCAAACAGGGGTGATCCTTGTCTTCTCCTTAGTCCAGAGAGGAATTCCAAGAAGCTGGTCCATTCATTTGTTGGCTCCACAAAAAATAGAGCCATGATCAGTCACTGCTGCTCTGGAAGTCTATTGTAATATAATTTTAAGTGTACTTTGGTAGATACAGCATTGTATTCTGTAGTCCAATATTAGAGATGGGACTTCATATTGGATCTTCTTAGGATGTTCTCTCAATCTTAGGAGCAAGGAGAGTCAACTAACTTGCCAACAAGAAATATTCACAACATGGAGGCATTAACTGACTGAGGGCAATTGGTATAGCCTCAGGCAAATCTGTCTTGGGTTACAGGTGGGATGTTAAGTAGGATGTTTCTTCCAGGGAGAGTTAAAGTTTCATATTTATTATGTACCCCATGACCTCATAAACCTATTATGCAAATTGGACCGGGATGTCTCCAATAAGTATATCTCTCTGTGGCATATCATTTGGCCATTGAGAAATCATTAGAAGAGGCTTTATATTATTTCAGCGATGGCTGAGGGACACCAAGAGATACTTTAAGTATGAGAGAGGTAACACTGCATAGAAGAATTGCTGGGAAAATGCTGATTTGAGTACCCGGATATGGAAGCAAATAATCCATATTTAAAAGAGCCTCTATATTCTTTTCTATAGTCTTATGATCCCCAAAGCAGAACCAAGAGGGATGTGTAGTTTGCAAATGTATTAGTCTGGGTATGTATGGCGAATGTCACTAATGCCAGAGATAGCTCTTCCCAAAGTAAGTGCATTCTTCTGCATTTCCTTTTTTTTTTTAGAAACATTTTATTGATTTTTTTCATACATTCAATAATACTTGTTCAACAAACATGTTGTCTGAGTTTTACATTCACTAATACAAATTTAATTCCTAATCCTTTATTCTTTTCTCTAGCCATTGATAAAATAAGTCCCAAGTTTGATAATATTCTGTTTCTTCTTTTTCTTTCAACCTCATAGTGAGTCTGTCCATCTCCGCACATTCTAGATTTTTTAAATTATTTCTTCATCTGATGGTATTTCTTCATTTTTCCAGTACTGTGCGAATATAATTCTTGCTGCTGTTATTACATGTAAAATCAAATATATGCTTTGTTTATCAGTCTTTTCTGGCATTATACCTAATAAAAAAAGTTCAGGTTTAAAATCTACATGTTTTCCCAACATCTTTTCTAGCCAAGTATGTATTTTCTTCCAATACCTCTTCACTTTGGCACATGTCCACCAAACATGGTAATTACCTGACTTGTCTATCTGACATGTTTTAAAACATTTTTGCTAATCTTGCTGGTGACATGTGCCATCTATAAAACATTTTAACATTCTTCTGCATTTCCATTGTATCGGGGAACAGGAAACATTTTTAGCTGGGGGGAGCCCTTCTTCCCTCTGCCTGGCCTGTAATGTTGTAATTTTAACAAAAAGGAGATTTATTTACTGGAAATACATGAGGAATGTAGAGGAGAGGGAGGTGGACACTGTGATTACGGTAATAATCTTCTAAACAAGGACTGGCAGAGCAAGAGGTAAAAAGGAGAAGGTTGAAGGGAATCCTCAGTGGAGAAGGAGCTTAGAAGCAGGCCATTTAAAGTCACATCTTCAACATTCTTAAATCCTTTGCTCTTATGAAGAACAAGCAGGGAGGCCTCACTTAATGGCTGCCCTGTTTAGCAACTGTTTAAAGACACAAAGGCACTGACAAAGTAACATTATGACTAGTCCGTGTGCTTACAACCATTGCAGCATCCCTGTGGTCAATGTGGTCGAGATTCTGGTGCTAGGCAACCAGTGGGTGACCATGTGATCACCATATCTGAGCTTCACAGCCAACTTCTGACAAGCAGAGTCAGTGGAGAAGAAATCTCAAATCGTGGTCATGTGATGTCTCGCTTAATGACTGTGGGTGATTCACTTAACCACTGTGGGAGTGCGAGAGGATCTCTTACTTAACTACTATGTCCCTTAGCAACAGAATTACCAGCCCCAAATGTGGTCATTAAGCGACAATTGCCTGTATATTTTATAATTGATGTGAGAGCAAAAGTTGCCCTCTTAACTTGGGCACACAAGGTAAAATTTTGCCCTCGCTGGATTGGGAGCATTACAAGACATTCAGAGTGTCCTGCGCACTCTGTGTTCCCCTCTCTCTAGTCTTTGCAACGTAAACAATTACATTTGCCATTGGACTGTGCAAAATATCGTATATGTCAAAATTTGCTTGTGTTTAGCTTTTCTAGGATTTTGCAAGAAACAGTGGAGGAGCTGGCACCACAATGTGATGTAACTTTTATGCTGTCTGAAGACGGAAGTGGGAAAGGAGCAGCCTTAATTACAGCGGTGGCCAAGCGGATACACCAAGTTGCTGAAAATTAAATTGATCTAACAGACCTGGGTGGGCAAGAAGGATCAACTATAAAAGTTCCTACACACAGAGTTGTGGCACGATCAATCCAAAAGGGTCCATTTCTGCAGTTGATGGCCAGAAAGAACACGGGATACCATCTGTCATGTCAACACTGATGGAGATTTTGCCTTATTTGGACACTGTTGTCCTAAGTTGCCTTATACACAACACCATACTTGATATTTCTTCACTGTGCCTAACACAATTCAAAATATTAAATGGCCAGGTTCCATATATTTGTTTTAAAGAAATCTGCTTCTTTTGAGTGTATTTATACAATCCCTGCTCTATGTCCTAATTTAGTAATTTCTGGTTAATGTTAAAATATCCTTTGTATTGCATAAATACTTATTAGAGAGTAGGTATAATATACCATAGCTATATGTCAAGAGCTGGTGCTGTTTATCTAGTGCAGTATTTTTTTTTCATAGCATATGAAGGTTGGAAGGTACCTCAGAAATCATCTGGTCAATCCTACTACCCTGTGGAGGAATCCACTACTGTCTTACAGCATCTCCAACAGATATCCACCCAAGCAAGCAAAAAGGCTAATGGATAAAATGTAATAAATTAATGTTTTTGCCTCATAAAAGTTGTCTCTTGGATGACACACATTGTATTTTAAATTTTCTTGCATTTATTTGATGCAGCTTTTCAAAAATGAAGTCCTTTCGATTTCAATGCATGTTTAATAATGCTGAGAGAGCAGAAAAAGAAATTTCTCATGCATTTTCTTGAAAAAGCAATGCCTGCTGGGGGCAACACTTGTGGATACACACTTTCAAGTTTGAACAGCTATTTTTCTAGAGACATTCAAGCAGCTTAAATCTTGATCCTTGTGACACATATTTGCTTAATAATGGCAGCAGCCCACAACAAGTAGAATGCTACAGCACCTGAAGGTTGTTTTCTCCAAGGATTAATTGTAATGCTTCATTTTCATATCCTGCTTTTTAATCTGTCCTTCCTTAAACTCAAAATTGGTTGAGATTGCACTCAGAGAAATTATGATTCTATATGTGAAAATAGGGGTCTGGAAGCTAAAACATATAAGAAACGGTTGCTGGAATTGGGTATGTCTAGTCTAATGAAGAGAAGGACGAGGGATGACATGATAGCAGTCTTCCAATATCTCAGGGGTTGCCACAAACAAGAGGGAGTCAAGCTATTCTCCAAAGCCCCTGAAGGCAGGACAAGAAGCAAAGGATAGAAACTAACCAAAGAGAGAAGCAACCTAGAACTAAGGAGAAATTTTCTGACAATTAGAACAATTAATCAGTGGAACAACCTGCCTCCAGAAGCTGTGAATGCTCCAACACTGGAAGTTTTTAAGAAAAGACTGGACAGCCATTTGTCTGAAATGGTATAGAGCAGTGATGGCGAACCTTTTAGAGATCGAGTGCCCAAAAACCATCCCGCCCCCCTACTCCGCCTTCTGCCCCGTCTGCCCGCAGGGCCACCCACCGCCTCCATGGTCCGGCGCAGATTGCCCAGGCAGCCCTGCAGCACCATGGTGACCACACCCTCCACCCGCGCCCTGCAGCATCATCTGCACACGATGGGGCGCGAGGACAGTGTCTTGTCCCTGCTGCCCAGCTACCATGTCCTTGGATGTGCTGCTCCGCATGGCTCCCGCCCGGGGTGACTCTCCTCTGGAGGGCTGCTGGTGAGGAGGGGGCCGTGGGGGGAGGCTGGGCTGGGGCGACAGCACGTGTGCCCACAGAGAAGGCTCTGAGTGCTGCCTCTGGCACGCTTGTCATAGGTTCGCCACCACTGGTATAGGATTTCCTGCCTGAGCAGGGGGTTGGACTAGATGACCTCCAAGGTCCCTTCCAACATCATCATCATCATCGTCATCATCGTTGTTGTTGTTGTTGTTGTTATTATTATTATTATTATTATTATTATTATTATTATTATTATTATTATTATTATTATTAAATGTTAGAAATCACTTTAGTCCAGTCTTCCCATTTTCCAGCCATCAGTAGTACTAATAAGGATTTTGGGGAATTCAAGGGCTTTTGCAGAGCAGGTTGGGGCACTGTTTCTCAACCTTGGCAACTTTAAGATGTGTGGACTTCAACTTTCAGAATTCAATTCTGGGAATTGAAGTCCACACATCGTAAAGTTGCCAAAGTTGAGAAACACTGGATTGGGGCCTTCTGCTCCTTTCTCCAAGAATCCCACTTTGCAAAGTTAATGCAATGTCTTCTGAGCAACATTTACCTACCTATTTCTGCACATAGACAAAAGAAGTAGACATGCCTCATTCTAGTCCTTTATTATCCAAGAAAGTAGCAATGAAATATTTCACATTAGAAAATCTAAAGGGGAAGAATTATGCCAGTTATAGTTAATAGGATCCAGTGATATTCTGCGTAATTTTATCATTCATTTATCTTGTGGCAGCTCGTAGAAGAGGTGACAAATTTATGCTCTGAGGGTGCTGACCTATCCAGTCCTGGGGAATTTCTTCTGATAGTTTCTTCTGATGTGTCCACCTTCCATCCTGAAACATTTCTACAGCAGTAAAAGCGCAGCAGAGAATGCAAATTACTGTAAATGCCTACTTGTAATACACCCCTTTGGAAAACTGCCTCCTATTAGCAGAAATTGAAGTACTTCTTGGTCAGTCATCTGATCTTCCCATTAAATGCTATCCATCCTTTTCTACTAACCTTGAAGTAAAGAAATCTACAATATAGTAGATTCTGCTCACCTTTTCTTAGGAGTGAGCTCTTAGGTACGTAGAAGAGCACACTGTCTTAAAAGTTCAAAGAAATTCATATTAGTATGTCAGAATAACAGAGTCTTTAAGTCCAATCCCTGCTCAAGCAGGACACCTTGTACCATGACAGGAAAATTTCTTCTTAAAAATCAAGACAGTTCATTGATAGATACTAGTATATTCATTAATAGCTACTAGTAATAGAAACATTAATAGATAATAGTTATCAATCTATACCGCACTGGTGAGGCCACACTTGGAATTTTGCATCCAGTTCTGGTCACCATGGTACTGTGGGAAGATTTTCTGTGGTTCTGGTTTCCAACAAAGTGAAGCAAGCTGCCAGAAAGTAGGTTTTATTGCAGAAACCAGACGTAGTAGTGATACAGCGATGGTTTCTGGACTAGCTAGTACCTTCCCAAGGTGAGGGGTCCTGTTTTTATATCCCTTGAGTTATTGAGATTATGATTTAGATTTTGTAAAGGTATTTGTTCCCCTGATCTCTCCTAGTTTGTGTTTGTTTTTAGATCAATATTGTTCTTAGGAGATGTTTCTTT
>NW_015387878.1:150453-160461 GCF_001527695.2 Protobothrops mucrosquamatus
TGGGGGGGGGGGGGGGGGGGGGGGGGGGGGGGGGGAAGAGAGGAAAAACTTTTCTTTGGTCTTTTAAATTTTATCCCTTAAGTCAGTGGTTCTCAACCTTTTTAATGCCGCGACCCCCAACCGGTCGTAAGTCGAGGACTAAACCGGTCGTAAGTCGAGGACTAAACCGGTCGTAAGTCGAGGACTACCCAACCGGTCGTAAGTCGAGGACTTTCCCTGCCCGGGAGCGCCGCGCATGCGTGGTTCCACCCCCTGCGCCGACCGAGGCGTAGCTGGCAAGCGGCAGAGACGGAGCAGGCCGACCACCAGCTGGCCCAACTCAAGGGAGGTAAGGCACCCGCCGGAAAAGGGGAAAAAAATGGCGGACAGCCTTGCTTGGCGACCCCCGTGAAATGGTCGATCGACCCCAAATGGGGTCGCGACCCATAGGTTGAGAACCGCTGCCTTAAGTGGTCTTTTCTTGAGATGTTCCCCACCTTTCCTGGATTAATCTGCATCTGTGATGGCTGGTTTATGGGTCTGGATTTCCTTGGTGATATTTCGTTTGAAAATATTTAATTGTGAGGTTTTTCTTTTCCAAAGGAAATTGTCCTCCTGTTTAGTTTTTTTTTTTTTTACTAATTCTGATTTCTTAATGTTTTATTTCGGTGCTATTGACTAGCAATCTATCAATACAAAAAAAAACATATGCTGAGCTTGAGATCCTAGAAAGTGTGCAGAGAAGAGCAAAAAAGGCAAACATAATGAATGATTAAGGGACCTAGGTATGTCTAGCCTATCGAAGAGAAGGATTAGAGATGACATGAATGTCTCCCAGTACTTGAGGGGCTGTCACAGAGAAATTGGAGTCAATTTATCCTCCAAAGCAAAAAGGCAAGACAAGAAGCAATGGATGGAAGCTCATTAAAGAGAAATGTAACCTGGAACTAAGGAAAAGTTTCCTGAAAGAACAATTAATCAGCTTGCCTCCAGAGGCTGCGGGTCATGCATTGCTAGAGGTTTTCAAGAAGAGATTGGACAACCATTCATCCAGGATGGAACAGAGTCTCCTACATTGGGTAGGGAGTTAGACCACATCCTTCCAGCCCTATGATTCTATGAAATAATATATTAGACAAAAGATAATCAGTATAATAAAGAATATCTATAGTGCAGGCCTTTTATCTGCCGATGCTTAAGCACAGAGCAAAGATGTCATGGCAATATCTTTCTTTCTGCCATGCCCCACAACATTGTCCTCATCTCATCCCTACTCATTCTTTCTGGGACTATTCACTAGTCATCATGAAGCTGGATTAAAGGACTGTAATGCCAGCCACATTAAGGACTCTGATAGAGGATAAAATGTAGGAGACAATGGCTAAGATGGGCAATGGAATGGAGAGTTATTCTCTATTTTTCCTAAGGCATTGTTAGGCAGAAGAGCTACATCTACATCTAGATTTACAACTCAAAAATGAATGCACCATAGTTCAAATGTATGCCTTTATTCTTTGTAAAATCTTTATTAAACTTTGCTTCTGCAAGGAAGCAATTCAATGATTTAATGCACATTCCTTTCTTTAGAGTACTCACCATTTTTTTTTCAACCCATAGAGTTTAGACCAGGGGTCTTCAAACTTGGCCCTTTTATGACTTGTGGACTTCAACTCCCAGAATTCCAAAGCCAGTGTGCCTGGCTGAGGAATTCTGGGAGTTGAAGTCCACAAGTCATAAAAGGGCCAAGTTTGAAGACCCCTGGTTTAGACCATATAGTTTTGTCCATATTTTTCAAAACATAGTTAGTGGCCCTTTAAATGCCTCTCCTCTACAGCAGGGCTTTTCAACCAGTGGTACGGGTACCACCTGTGGTACATTGGCACCTGGCAGGTGGTACGCAACCATCCTAGAAAAGTGGTAGTGGGGGAGGGGAATGAGCTGAACCAGTGGCAGCACCGCACAAGCCTAAGCGAGAGATGGCTGGAGCTGCAGGGCTCTCAGGGCTCAGCGGAAGCGCCAGGATCGGCGCTTCTTTGGGGCTGTCAGGGCTCAGTGGATGCGCCAGGCTCCAGCTGGAGCTCAGCACTGATCCTGGCACTTCTCCTGAGCCCAGAAGAACCCCCATCAGCTGGAATGTTGCAGCATCTCCAGGGTCTTGTGATTTACAATCAGATGCTTGGCAACTGATTCATATTTATGACGGTCACAGTGTCCCAGGGTCATGTGAAGTGACCAAAACCTGCTGCAACCACCCAGCAGACAGGGGGAATAAAAACCAAACACCCCCCCCACCTGCTGCCAATCCTCAACAAAAATGCTCACAACAATGGAAACCTCGGACAGGAGGAAGAGCATCACCGGGCGGGCAGGCAGGTGTCTTGCTCAGCTGTGGCTTGGGGGGCCCTTTTTTCAGTGCCATTGTAACTTCGAACAGTCACTAAGTGAACTGTTGTAAGTCGAGGACTACCTGTACTTTATCACTTTTTTCCTTTTTTTTTTGTCATCAAGTTTTTGACACCTTGCTAGGCGACTGGTGGTACTCGTATGTTGCCATATCCTAAAAGTGGTACCATGGGTGAACAGGTTGAAAAGCCCTGCTCTACAGCTTTAAGCAGTGTAAAAAAATGTAAAAAGTATTGCACCAGGTGCTTTCCCAGTTCGTCGTTTGTCATCTCACTTTTCCAAGGAGCTACTTCTCTAACAATATTCTGCTTACATTTTTAAAAAATTCTATAATCTATTTTGCAAGGGATTTCAATATCATCTTTTCACCAACCAAACCCGCGTGTCTTTTTCAAGTTGTTTTTCAATATATTTTATCCTAATGAAGTTAGGAAACATTTCTGCCTAGACCCACTGGAGGGCGCTAGAGAACAAAGTATAGCTGCTGAATTCTTCAGTTCGTTTTAGTTCAATCCTTCCTGAACTGAAGACAGTTTAGGATACTTTAGCAAGTGAGTGATCAATTAATGCCATTTTCAAAGGTTCATTGAATTTACCGACTTAAAAAACAGTTCCAAGTACAAATCCGTGGAGAATCAGTAACATACCTGAAAAGGAATGCTACTAGGAGGCCACCATATCTGCCAGAAGACATAATATATTATATTTTACTATTACGTAAAAGTAAAAAGTTGAGGCTTGATGTTACTATCTTATTTTATTGCACCAAAGGGAAGTCAATGCCTTTTCTTTCTTTTTCCCTTTTCCCACACTTTTCCCTTCCCTTTTCCCTCCCCCATCTTTCCTACTATTTTCTTTTGTATTTTTGTATCTTATAGTATAAATACATAAATAAACTAAATTTATTTAAGAAAAAAAGGTTCATTGAATTTACCTTAACTTAGAAGAGCAATAGTCAGAATATATATTGTCTTCTGCTCTTTTCATTGTACTAAAAGCATTTCCAATATTATTTCCACATAAGGCAGTGGAAAAGATCTTGAGTAGGCTTCCTGCTATTTCCCCGCTTTCTTTTGTGACGTCTCTGGACCTCCTTCCCTGTGACATTGATAAATTTGGCAGCAACATGCTGAGGCTTGGGGGTACATTTTAAAGCAGTGGTTCTCAACCTTTTTAATGCCGCGACCCCCAACCGGTCGTAAGTCGAGGACTAACCCGGTCGTAAGTCGAGGACTACCCAACAGGTCGTAAGTCGAGGACTTACCCTGCCCAAGAGTGCCGCGCATGCGTGGTTCCGCCCCCTGCGCCGGCCGAGGCATAGCTGGCAAGCGGCAGAGACGGAGCAGGCTGACCACCAGCTGGCCCAGCTCAAGGGAGGTAAGGCACCCACCGGAAAAGGGGAAAAAAATGGAGGACAGCCTTGCTTGGCGACCCCCGTGAAATGGTCAATCGACCCCAAATGGGGTCGCAACCCATAGGTTGAGAACCGCTGTTTTAAAGATTTGCAAAGGAAAAAGATGCAAATTCAAGGCCCTGTGCTCTAAAATTGTAGGCTTCTTAAATCACTATGCCAGAAATTGTACTGTTTTCTGTTATTCCAGTGATGTCATTGTTATGTCTTCCTTGAGAGAGAGAGAGAGAGAGAGAGAGAGAGAGAGAGAGAGAGAGAGAGAGAGATGTTACATTAGAGGTACCTTGCTCTCTTCTCTTCCCGTCTTTTTCCTATCTGGAAATGATGAAACAATAAAAGTGGAAATCGGAATAAAGGAATTACAGAAATTGAGGTATATCTCATCAAGACAGCAGAAATCAGTATGTGTCTGGAGTTTTGCAAGGATGTTACATCAATAAATATATCTTATTTGAAACAATATGTGGACAAAACTGATCCCACTCAGTACATCTCAGCATTAAGCAACTGTTAAAAACTCTGAAAGAATATTCTTTACAATGCACAGAAATATCTCACCTTAGTACAAAGGGAACACACACTCTTTTCTTTGAAAAAAATCTGGCTTTCTCTATTAAAAATAATAATAATAATTTACTTCTTCAGCTGCTTTTCTCCTCTTTTTTCTTTCATTGGTAACACAGAATTCCTGCAGATCTGAATGTTCTGGTTGCAAATATGAAGAAAATGCATGCTGGCTGGAGAATTCTGGGAGTTGAAGCCCATAGATCTTAAAATTGCTGAGACTGAACACACTTGTTTTTGCTGACTTCTTTCCCTTACCTAAATTCTACAATGATCTTCCTTTCACTGGGCAAGCGTAAAGTTGACCTAAACAAATAATAATTGCTTCCTGAACAGATAAAAGTGAGAAACTATTGGTTAAGTATTTTAGGAAAAGAAAGTAATCTGACCAAATAACTGGAACTGACAAATAATGAATTGCAATATCTGCTGGGAGTTGTGTGCTTCTCACTCTTTTATCAGTGCTTCCCAGTTTTCCCTCTGCTATCTCCTTTCTGGCTATCATTAACCAAACATACAGGCTCTTTTGTGTACTTAGAGGAGGGTGCAAGCTAAATGCACCAGAAAACCTCTGGAGAGTCCTATTTCAGTTTGACTGCTATCATCAGCTATGGTCCTTTTATTATTATTATTTGCTACTAAAGCCTTTTAAACAACATCTACATTTTCTCAAGTCAGGGTGAGTTAAAGTTTGGGGTGCTGCTAATGTCAATTTTGAATGCAAATGACTTTTTTTTAAGGAATTATGCATGCATGAATGTATGTATAACTTCTTCATCTATGAAAATATTGAATAAAGCTTCCAAGGTTAGGCATGCAAATATTGCTATTGCTCTTGGCAATAGCCGGTCATTTATTTAAAACACTTAAATGATTCAGATTTCCTTTCAAATCTCTATAATGTTTATAATTTTCTAGAAACAAAAGTCAAAATTCTTAGAAAGTAGCATTAGTTTGGAAGCATCCTCTATTTTTTTTATTTTTTATTTTAAAAAAGAAACCATTGGTTCATTTTTGAACAGACACGAACATGCTCCAGAATAAATGTCTTTAGCTAAGTAAATGGTAAGGGGGTTGATAGAAACATTTACCCCGTTCAAATTAGGTACTAAATTGGAGAGTTTCGTTTGGAAGATTGGGTAATCCAGTTTACCCCAATCGGATATTCTAGATCTGTGGTTCTCAACCTTTTTAATGCCGCGACCCCAACCGGTCGTAAGTCGAGGACTAAACCGGTCGTAAGTCGAGGACTAAACCGGTCGTAAGTCGAGGACTACCCAACCGGTCGTAAGTCAAGGACTTTCCCTGCCCGGGAGCGCCGCGCATGCGTGGTTCCGCCCCCTGCACTGGCCGAGGCATAGCTGGCAAGCGGCAGAGACGGAGCAGGCCGACCACCAGCTGGCCCAGCCCAAGGGAGGTAAGGCACCCGCCGGAAAAGGGGGGAAAAATGGCGGACAAAAAAAATGGCGGACAAAAAAAATGGCGGACAGCCTTGCTTGGCGACCCCCATGAAATGGTCGATCGACCCCAAATGGGGTCCCGACCCACGGGTTGAGAACCACTGTTCTAGATTCTTGCAACACACTCTACATGGGGCTACCCTTGAAGAATATTTGAAAACAACAGCTGGTGCAGAATTCAGTGGTACAAACAGTCCTGGGAGCTCCTAGGGCGGCAGGTATAACACCGTTACTGCCTGAGCTGCATTGGTTATCAGTTTTCTTTTGGGTCCAATTCAACGTTTTGGTTGTTACCCATGGGTCCAGGGTATCTGAGGAGCCATCTCTCCCACACAGGACGAGGCCACCTCACTCATGCCAATGGAAGAGATCTGCTATGGATCCCGTCTGCTAGGGAATTGAAACAGGCGGGTTCAAGAAGAGCCTTTTCTGCTATGGCCCCATCCCTGTGGAACATTCTGCCACCGGTGATGAGAACTCTCTTTTGGCCTTCTGAACGGATATTGAAACCTGACTTTGCCATTTGTCTGGAACCCTCAAGGGGGGGCGCTCACTGCTGGAGGTAGCTGATGGGGTAAGAAACCCTCGTCCCTATCCTGTGTGTCTCTGGGATCTCGCTAGCTGCAGTTTTAGTACAGTTTTAATACTATTTTAATTTGTTCAGCTTTAATGTTTCAATATTCTAGTTATGATTTACTTGTTTTTTTCAACGGTAAACCACCCAGAGCCTCTTTATAGGGGAGATGGGTGGCATAAAATTTTTATCAATAAAATAAATAAATATTCTCCAAATGCTTTGTACAGTACCTGCTTTATTAGTAATGATGGCATTTGGGTGACTTTATAGTGGAGCCATTTGTTGCCCAGACAGGCTTGTTCTTTTGAATGATGATTGAATTAATCCTGGACAGCTGCCAGTTTTGTAAGTCCTATGCCTGGTTTAGCTCTAGGTCTAGGGCCTTCAAGCTCCACTTTTGTGCTGGCATAAAGCCTGAAATTTTAATCTTGCGCTGCGTCTGTAGTGTCTAACACATCCTTGCTGAAAGAATAGCAACAATTCTGAAGAGGAGTTTGTGCAAAGGGGGGAAAAAACCCCACCAAAAGCTGCCCCCTGCTTATAGTTACGTAATTTGACATTTGGGAGATACATAAGCTGGGTTCCCCTAAATGTTGCATGTCTTAAATTTGCTTTCCCCAAAAGACCTTTGCAGACCTGCCAGCTGTCCGGGTGATTGCTGTCTCCTCCGGTGTCACATTTCTCAAAAGAACTCCTTGCCCTTCTCGCTAATATCACCGAAATAGTTTTTCCCGTGAGTGCCATTCCAGTTTGGACGGGTGTGATCTTTCTACTCACTGAAAGAACCCTTCAGGAGTTGCACTGCCGATAAAAATCTCCTTACAGGAAATGTGAATAAAGTACTGAAATCTATCTCATAGCGGATTCTTACATTTCCCCCTCCATCTACTCTGCTGCCTTTCAATAAAATAATTGTATTTTTTTTCAGACATATGCTAATAAACTGAGGGTATGAGTGAGCTTGCTGTCACTTTTTCAAATTGCTTATGATTCTTCAATTTTAAAAGCACAAATAAATGTGGGTCCTCTTTCTTCCACATACACAGTTACGTTGACAATAATTTTGTATCCCATTTTATGCAGCCTATCAGCATAAAGATCATCTCACTCCTGGAGCAGATGACATATATTCCAACATATCCACCTGGTTTTATTTCCCCTAAAATAAAGGATTTCTCACGCCCTCCTTAACTGCTTTTATCATAGTCTTTTCTTGAATCTGTAAGAATCATATTCTGCAGAGAATCACCAAACTGGGAAGCTATCCATCTTATCTGTGGAATGCCACTAAAAGAAGGAGCACAGAGAAACAGAGAAAGTGGGAGAGCTTTTCTAATGGCAGTTATGAAATTGGGTTAAAGAACTGTAGCAATGGTTACCTTAAGTTCTCTGATAAGGGATAAGATTTAGGAGAGAATGGCTAAGATGGGCATCGGAAAGGAAAGTTGGCCTCTAATTTTTGTTTTCCCCAGGGGATTGTTAGCAGAATATCTACATCTGCATCTAGATTTACAACTCAGTAATAAAGGCGTTATAGTTCAAATCTGGGCATGCTCCCAGCAGAAAAATAGATTAAAAAAATAAAAAACAAAGACAACAACTTGACTTTGTGATTACAGTGCTGTTGGTCATCTAAAATCCATCCATCCAATGGCTTTGCAATGGTTTGGCTTCTTCTTCATGCTTACATTATCAATACAGTAGAGTTTCTCACTTAATTGCTGACCTGTAAGTGCATTTTTGAAAACGAAGATTTATGCATTTAAGGAGCACCAGAAGTGATCGTGAGCAGTAGCTTTGTCTGCCTGAAGCTTTGCCAGCTTTAATATTATGTTCTATACAAAATGGGCTCATTTTAAACCTTAAAAGTGAAGCTGCCAAAGGTTTAAGCCAGGGGTCACCAAATTCTTCACTCATAGACTCCTTCATAAAGGTTCATATTGTTAAATCCTAGAAAAACTGCATTATGCAATGGATAAGAGGAAACACTGGCATATGGAAAGGATACTCCCTGTGTATCGCCTCTGGGAGGAGTGATCTCCAACTGGATTCTAGGAAAAGAGGATTTCCCAAAATCAATTGCAAGAGGCCATGTAAGTTATAATACCATTTGCTGGAGCAAATAGATCAATACCATTTTTAATAAGAAATGGGAAGCATATTCAGACATAGGTTGTTGCTGAGGCTTTCAATTAATGTAAGAAGGTTGAAAGCCTGTGGTTAAATACTGGAATTTTCATAGCATGCTGGCTGTGGAATTCTGGGAGTTGAAGTCCACATATCTTAAACTTGCCCAGGTTGAGAAACACTGATCTAATGGGTACAGAATAATGTTGTGTTTGGAAGCTGCTTTAAAAACTCTATATTTATCAGAGCATACAAATAGGTGAGTACGCTCAAGCCATTAAGAACGCCTAAAGACTATAAATAATTACGATTCTATGTAGAATTACCTAATAGCATTATTTATCAATAATAACTATTTACAGCTGAAACAATGTACCTTTTTCATTTGTTGTATTTTTTCACTTTTTAAAACATAATTTCAATGTGGTTTTTTTTTTCCTCTTTTCTTTGGCAATGTGTGCATTTTTATTTTTGTGTTTTTGTTTTGTTTTTGTCACAATTTTAAAAGCAATAAAAGAACCATAGAATCATAGGGCTGAAAGGAAGCTCAGAGGTCTTCTAGTCCAACCCCCTGTCCAGGTAGGAAACCTTAGTGCAGTGGTTCTCAACCTTTTTAATGCCGTGACCCCCAACCGGTCGTAAGTCGAGGACTAAACCGGTCGTAAGTCGAGGACTAAACCGGCCGTAAGTCGAGGACTACCCAACCGGTCGTAAGTTGAGGACTTTCCCTGCCCGGGAGCGCCGCACATGCGTGGTTCCGCCCCCTGCACCGGCCGAGGCGTAGCTGGCAAGCGGCAGAGACGGAGCAGGCCAACCACCAGCTGGCCCAGCTCAAGGGAGGTAACGCACCCACTGGAAAAGGGGGGAAAAATGGCGGACAGCCTTGCTTGGCGACCCCCGTGAAATGGTCGATCGACCCCAAATGGGGTCGCGACCCATAGGTTGAGAACCGCTGCCTTAGTGCATCCTGGACAAATGGATGTCCAATCTTTCTTAAAAACCTCCAGTGCTGAAGTACCCACAAGTTCTGGAGGCAAGCTTTCCACTGATTAATTGTTCTCACTGACAGAATTTTTTTCCTTAATTCTAGGTTGGATCTTTCTTTGATCAGCTTCCATCCATTACTTCTTGTTGTGTCCACAGGTACTTTGGAGAATAAGTCAAATGCCTTCTGCCTGTGAAAGCCCCTGGAGTACTGGAAGACAGCTATCATGTCACCCCAATCCAAGAATAAAATTTGAAAAAAGAAATCTGTAATACTGAACCTAGAATTTTACTCACATTCAGCCAAAATACTGCAAGTAAGAAATGACTGTCTAATCTAAGCTATATTTAAACCTAGAGTGTATTCCCATATTTAGTAAGTGCTGTAAGTGCTTTGCTACTCACTTGTATCTATGTGTGAACGTGCACATTGTCACATACTGTAAAAATCTTATGACCTTAAGAACCATAAATGGTGGAAGCTAGTGTTTATCTATATTTCT
>NW_015387878.1:160561-197315 GCF_001527695.2 Protobothrops mucrosquamatus
CTGAAACATATCTGGCAATGAAGGGGGAGCTTTTAAATTCTTTTTTTTTTAGCATGCTTCCCCCCCCCCCCCCCGAACTACCTTACCCTATGAAGCTGCTATTTTGTCCTGTGACAAAAGAAAACATGTAGCTAAAAGCAGGGCTCAAGACATCATTTAAAACAGCATTTTTCAAACTTGGCTACTTTGAGGTGTGGCAACCAGCTCCCAGAATCTCCCAGCCCGCCTGATTTAAAATGAAAGAAGAAAACAGTTTCGGAGAAATCTTCTTCCAGTCCACTTCAGTGTTGTGCAGAGACCTTTGCTTTTAAAGAATCAGTTGTGGATGTTTACACTTTACATCATTCAAAGTTTGGTCCTAAATGTGTTTTACTTTTAGTCCCACCCTTCCTTCCTGCCCAAAGTCGACTGAATCCACAGCTGGAAGAGGAAATCCTAAATACTCCATCTGAATGAGGTCCTGTGGCTGAAGACACAAGACTTTCACCAAGTATATTTTCAGAATATACCAGATGTTTTCTGAATGTATGGAAATTCAATATTTCTAATGCCTACCTGCAATCATGGAAATGAATGCCCTGTACATCTGGAGGGCATCAGATTGGGAAAAATAATGGGTTTTTTTGTACAGATCTACTGTCAGAATGTAAGCAACCTCCTTATGTGCCTGTGAAGGAAAACAGCTTCAGCATAAGACAGGGGTCTTCAAACTTGGCCCTTTTATGACTTGTGGACTTGAACCACAGAATTCCTCAGCCAGCGTGCCTGGCTGAGGAATTCTGGGAATTGAAGTCCACAAGTCATAAAAGGGCCAAGTTTGAAGACCCCTGATATAGGGCGTGACCTAATCTGGCCAATAATACAAGACTTTCTCTGGCTGACCTATTTAGTTATTTATAAACATCTGCAGTTATTTGTATGCCCCTTTATCTTCAGCTGCCAGAGGTTTAGAATTCATTAAACTATAAAACATATAATAATACAGTTAGACCTTGATTTAGTACCATAGCTGGAAGTGGAACTTGGCTCACTGAGTGATGATTAAGTGAGTTGTCCTGTGACTGTGCCCAATTTTACAATCTTTTTTTTTTTTTACCATGGATGTTAAGAGAATTTGACTTCCCCATTGACTTTGTTTGTTGGAACCCAGCTGAGAAAGTTGCAAATGGTGATCACGTGAACCTGGGATGCTGCAACCATTGTAAATACATGCTTCTTGCAAAGTGCTGAATCCCAATCATACGACCTTGTGAATATGTGATGGTCTTAAATGCGAGGACCGGTTGTAACTTTTTTCAGCACTATCATAACCGATTGCTAAATGAATGGTCATAAGTTGAGGACTATTTGTACTATAACCTAATAAACACATTGATAACCAAAGGCGAATCACTACTGAAATAAGCTCCACACCAAGAAACCCTCTGCTGAAAAACCTCTTCAGAAAAGAATGGTTTTGCACCCCTGCTGAAGGTTAATAATGCGTGTCTGGCTGAGAAATTCTGGGAGTTGAAGTCCACAAGTCATAAAAGGGCCAAATTTGAAGAGCCCTGTTCTATTCTAACAGAGGGGAACAGTTTGCTGCAGAAAGAGGAGATGCAACTGAGAAGGTCTGGCTTCTTAGCCTCAACTCTAATATCTTGCATGGGGAAACCATAGCATGACCTCCTGGCCAACGTGTATCCCATCTGGGGCAGCCATAAAGCTAACCAGGACCTGAGTCCCATCAAAACCTTTAGATCTGTATTGCATTTTGGATTAAGATTTGGTGGAATATTCAAAATATTTTTAAGAAAAAGATAAAGTTTACACCGCAGTTATTTTTGTTAGGCATTATGGAAGATTTGGATGTTAAAGAAATGAATTTGATGTTGAATCTTATAACAACCGCAAGATTATTGGTAGCCCAATTTTGGAAGAAGGATTCTTTGCCTACTATAGAAAAATGGACGCTAAAAGTGTCAAATTTAGCAGAAATGGCTAAAATTTCCGCTTATTTGAAGGATCAATCACAAGAAAGATACATCTGTCTGGAGAAGATGGATAGATTATATTCAGAATAAATATAGGACTAAAAAGTTTCATTTGGGTTATGAGTAAATTTTAGAGTATTGTTTATTTTAATGGAATTTTTGTTAGTTTTAATTATATTATATTATTATTTTTAATATTAGTATTGTATTGTTTAATATTTAGGTTATGAATAGGTTTATTATTGTGTTTAATTTTAATTTGTTTAGATTTATGTTAAAGGGGAGTTAAAGCGCATTATGGATTTGGTTATTTTAATAGTTGGTTAATGTTAGATAGATTTTGATTATTATATTTGTAACCCTGTGTTCAGCTGGGAAGTGGGGGAGGGGGAGGGAGGGGTTTGGGGGTGGGTATGGGGGTTTATACTGTAATTTCCATAAAACTTTTAATAAAAAAAAACCCAAAACCTTTAGATCTGTATTGATAGAGAACAAAAGCAAAATCATGAACTATAAAATATATTTTCCCAGGCAATAATAGTAGTATCTTTAACTGACATTTTCATCTCAGACACACTGCAAACTACTTCTACAAACAGGAGTATCTACAGTGGGAGAGATTTAAAAAAAAGTCAATATGGCAGTCACAGAGCCATGACTGAATCTTGTTTTCTACACAAGTCACGTGTTTTATAGCTGAGATATGTGTGGGGTATGTAGATTTTAGGTGTCTTTGTCTTCCTAAGCTTCTAGCTGGAGGGCTCCAACCTTCCTGAATGGATTATTACATCTGCATTTCTAGAGTTGGTTTCTGCTTGGGGGAGGGAGACTTGGGGCTATTAAGAAAAACTGGGCATGCTTTTCTGCCTCTTTAAGTTCCTTTGAGGAAATATAATATTCTGCCCTTTTATTATTTCCTTTTCTGGTGGGGGGTGACTTCCCACAGAAGCTAACCTTGTGCCTGGTTTGTCTCAAAATATCTAGGAAATGTCTTAAGAGTCTCGGAAGGGGAGGGTATGTCTCTTATTCATATGGGGGAATGTTTTTTGTCATTTGAGCTTCTATTGGCAACCTGAAATGGTACCATTCTCTTTTTCATTAGGCTTTCTTCTCTTACTCTTTAGAACCTGAATGGCAATTACCTTGTTCCTTCTTTGCTGGCAGTTGGTCCTCTTAGGAGAGAAAGGAGCAAAGGAATGTGGTCCAGCAGCTATTAAACATTAACTACATCATTAAAGAAAACACTTGTGTCCGGCAATACTGGCTGTTGCCTGAGAAATAAGGTGTGCTGCTCTTGAATGTATCTCCATAGATGAATCGAATAGAAACTTTATTGATTTAGTCATTTGATCATATCAAAAGTGATCAATACAAATACCTAAGTAAATCCAAGGAAAAAAATAGGATATGTCACCCCTATATTAAATGTTCCAGCCTTAAAAACTAGTCTTTTATACAGTAGCAACAAAATTCAAAAACAGAAAGCTCATGATTAATGTAATTTCTGCCAACTCAATCCTAAATGCTGTTGCAAAGACAAAAGATCAGAAAATTCAACTGTAGTGGATGCTCATCCCACTAAATTCTTAGGTGTCTTCAGTGTCTTTTAAAAATTGTTGTTCAAATCGTGCACAGTAATGCTAAAGCAAAACAGAGAGCAGTGATCCTCTGTGGCAGGAATGGCGGCACTTTGGTACACATTGATCCATGCTCATTTGTGGGAGAGACAGCAGATTGTGATTTTCCCCACCCAGCCGTGGCAGTGGGGACGATTAGAGCAAAAATACATTTCTTCAGAAGCTCTAAGGATGCAGTTTCTTGGTTTTCAAAACCAAATCAAACTGGGAAAAATAAGTTGCACAGCCTTCATGCAACACAATGGAAAGTCAACGGTGCATCTTAAGTTGGAGTGAGAAAACAAATGCAAAATCACAACTCATTTTGTTTAGCTCAGGGCTAAGAAATCCTCTCTTACAGGAAGAGTAAAGGGAGAGATGTTAAGTCTACTGTGGTTAAAAAAAAACAAACAGGCACCGGGGTAGCACCTTTTCTGACTTTATGTTAAAAGACATAAGCTACCAGGAGTTGCTACTCAGGAAAGATCATGCCTTTTAATAAACCGTGTTAGCCAGAAAAGATGCTACCAGACTCCTAGAAATACACAGATCAGTATCGCTGCTATGACACAGCAGATTTATATCCGATTCAAAGCAGTTGTGGGTAGAAATCCGGTGCACGTATGCCTCAAATGGTGGGATGAAAATGGAATAAGAAGTGGATAGGTCCGCATCTTTACAGAGGTAGCTTATTACCTGTGGGCAAAATTTTAGATTTTTATTAGATTTATTTATTTATTTATTAGATTTCTACTCCGGCTCCCAAGACGTCTCACACAGCGATTTCCCCTGCTTCTCCCTACCACTCGCCGTGCCCCCCTGGCCTGGGATCCAAAGCGCGCGCCAAGGATCCCCACCCAAAGCAAGAGATCACCTCGGATCCTCCCCAGGGTCGGGACGGTCCGTTTTGGCACGTTTTTCCCTCTTCCCAAAGGCGTCCCGCATTTTTTTTTTGACCCACCGGGTCTGTGCAACCATCCAGAAACGCGCCGGGGTGTGTTTTTTTACACCCCCCCCTTCCTTGGCGAGTTCAAGGAGAAGCGTTTTTACGCGCGGGCCTGGCTCCTTCCGGAGCGGGAAGGGCGCAGGAGAGCGAGAACCGCCTCAGCCTCGCGGCTTAATGCCCTCCTCCCTAGGGAGGTCGAGGCAAGATCTCCGGCTGCCTCGGGAAGGCTAGCGGACGTGCGGGACGTGCGGGAAGGGATGCCTTTTCGGGGATGGCCCGAGGGCCCTCCTCCCCTTCCTGCTGAGAGAAGGAGGCGACGGGGGTCCGCCAGCCGGCGAGCTTTCTTTGCCAGCCCTGCCTGGCCATCTCGCCCGGCTCAGCCAATGGCAGCGCAGGAAGGGGGCAGGTTTTCCACTTAGTCACTCTCGCGTGGAGGAAAGGCAGAGAAAGGAGCGTCGTTGTGTGTTTTTTTTCCCCGGCGGGGTCGAGGACGGGACCGCTGTGGTCTTTTTTTCTTCCCCTTCTCGTGGTCAGAGAGCCGGGAAGCGGCGCGCCTCCTTCTCCATCCCCCCGCGCCCAGCTTCTGGGTTTGCCTTTCTCTCTCTCTCTCGGGGCTTCTGTCCGGCGAAGCCGCCTGGGACCCCCCCCCCCATCAGATTGCAGGATGATCGCTGCTCAGCTGCTGGCTTATTATTTCACCGAATTAAAAGATGACCAGGTCAAAAAGGTAAGGAGCCCCCGCGGCCTGCGGCGGGAATGCCGCGGAACGGCGCTTCGTGGGAAGGCTCCTCGCGCGCGCGGCACCTGGCTTGGCTGGGAACGGGCTCCGTCTCGGGAATGGGCTCCGTCGCTTGGCCGGGGCGGCTCGGCTCGGCGCGGGACGGAGCAGCCGAAAGAACCGGCCCGCTGCAGTGTCCTTGAACCGGGGGATGTAGGTGTCAAGAGCGGCGATGCGTAACGCCGCCGTCACGGTTCCCTCCCTTCCCGCCCAGGGCGGAACTTGCCGAGCGGATCGTCCACGAGGGACTGAGGATTCAGGAGGGCCTAAGGTTGCCCTCCTTGCGGGCGGAATCGGCGTATATGGGGAGGGGGGGCCGCCTGCCGGTATTCGCCGAGGGCAGGTTGTAGTGCCCCCCCCTCCCCTAACGATAACTTCTCTGATGCCGAGCGGGAGCGGCGCCCCGAAGTGTGGCTCGGCACGTGCCTCAATTTTGGGGGTCACCTCCTTAGGCTGGCTTCTGTGATGCGCTCGGGGTATTAAAGTGGCGATTCCCACAAAAGGGCCCCGAAATAAAAGCGACCAACAGCGGTGACGTGGCTCCGGATGGAGATCGTTTGATACAAAAATAAAATGGGTAAAATTAGACCTCTTCCGCAGCTGTAGTGATTACCTGAAGTTGTCTCAGAAAACTAAAATAGTCCTCTAACGCAGTGTTTCTCAACCTTGGCCACTTGAAGAGGTATGGACTTCAACTCCCAGAATTCCCCAGCCAGCTGTGCTGGCTGGGGAATTCTGGGAGTTGAAGTCCATACCTCTTCAAGTGGCCAAGGTTGAGAAACATTTCCTGCCTCTAGGACCTGCAGGCTTCGGTTCAGGGTGCGGGGCCAAGTTTTGTTCATTATTTTAATTTTAATTTTCAATTTTCTCAGTGTTGTAGGCAAAGGGTAATAAGCAGGCTTTGCAGAAACACTACTGTTTTATTAGGAATGAAAGGTTTACAAGGGAGCGGTTCTGGATTGGAAGAAAGTGCTGCCGATTGCTTAAAGAAAGGAAGTAAACCTGTACTGACCTGTATTGTGACTTGCAAAAAAAATATTTATGAACTCAAAGCAAGTTTTAGTAATTATCAGGGGCTTTCATCCGATGAGATTTAATGTATTTTGTGTCAATCACATTCTTAATGGATTTGAATATGAGATGGAACCCACTGCGGAGTTCCTAAGGTTTTTTTTCTAAATGATATAACATGTAGCTCTTGCAATAAGGAAAATATACACAGACAGCAATGGCAGTAATAGAGGAAATAGTTTATGGCCAGGGTGGGGAGCCACTCTGTTCTGCGTACAGTAATATCTTCTTCCTGGTTTCTTTGTAGGAGGAGAATCTATGGTAGCAGACAGATGAAGGTTATGACCTTATGCCTTATAGTAAAACTTGCTAGTTAGAAAAGAAAAGTTGGAAAAGAATACCAGATTCCTTTGGATTCCATTTCTTTTTGGCCTTATTAAAAATATCTGTATCACCTTTTTCATGCTTCAGCTCCTTACCATAAATATGCAAAAATAAAGCCAATCCTTTAAAATAAAGTAAGTGAAGCCAACTGTGAATATGCAGAAACAATGATTTCATCTGCTGTGATAAAATATTGGTGGATTTTTTTTTGTAGGAGAATGAACATGTCTCCTCTTAACACTAAGAAAAATAAGGCATTGGTACTAAAATAATAGGTAAATTAATACTCTGCATTTAACTTTAAAATTGAAAATAGAAATAATACTGTAAAAGTAATTGTAATAAAGTAGTAAAGTAAAGTAATACTAAGTTAAAATAAATCATCTGTTTCCCTACAAAATGTTGAAAAGAACCTTGATGCTTCATAAAATATGAAGCAGGTCTTAGTTATTAGAGGTCCTGTGCATATTCAGAATTCTTATATTTTGCTGCCTTGTTGGAAAAGTGAATATCTTATTCTAGAAGATGAAGAAGCTTTAGATGATCAATATTAATTAGATGACTGTGATAACTTGTAACTCTAGTGTGTGTGTATGTGTGAGAAAGAGAGAGAGAGAGAGAAATTGGGATTATACATTATACTATCGAAAGAAAATTCTTCATCTGGGTCCAGTCCAAGCTGGGAATAAACAAAAGGGAGACTGCTTTAGAAAGAAGTTTATGGAGTTTATTGAAGAGCAGAGCCAGAAAGAAACATGGCTCTGGGAAAGCTGACCACATGTTGCTGGGTGTGGTGGGTTTTTATACCTTCTGGGGCTTTTGAGGTTGTTTCCTGTTTGAGGCTTTGTATTTCCTGTGTCATGTACTTTGACCTGAGTCTTGAGTGTGCCCTTTTGGTATTGGTGGGTTAATCCTATTATGTCCCCAAAGGTCATGTCTTTTAGAGTTTGGGTGGGGTATATAGATTTTAGAGGTGTTTGTCTTCCTAATCTCATAGCTTCTAGCTTCCTGGCCCCGACCTTCCTGAATGGATTATTGAATTTGCATTTCTAAAGGCTGGCCTCCACCTAGTTTCTGCATGGAGCTATTAAGAAAACCGGGCTTGCTTTTCTGCCTTTAAGATCTTCTCCATTATTCCTTTGGATAAATATATTCTGCCTTTTTAATATTTCCCAAAATATTTCTTTCTCTGGATTCTTCCCACAATACTAAGCTATGGTTTGTTTTGTTTTGTTTTGATCATGGTTTTCTGAATACATTAGTGATTGATTCATATGTCAGTGCTAAGCCATAAACTATGGTTTTCAAACTTAATAGTATATGTTTAGACAGAAATAAACAACATGATGAACTCCACTGAAACAAAGTAAGACGGAAGCAAGTCCAATTTTGATAGTTGATGTTGAGACAACCCCTTAATGTTGTAGAATTCTTCATATGAATAAGAATTTGCTCTTTATGACATGATTTGTTTTGTTTTATCTTGCACAGAGTTGTATGGTTGGTAAAAATACAGACAAATGAGAACATTGATGTTTTAAGCAAATATAATAAGAAAGCCCCTTGAATTAGGCGTTCATAGAGTAGCCCAGATGAGATGGACGTGGGACACAAATTGATTCAAAAAACATGAAAAGAAACTGTTGAAGAAAAAGTTTTCATCATGGTTCAGTCCAAGCTGGGAATAAACAACATGGTGACTGCTTTAGAAAGAAGGTTGCAGTTTATTGAAGAGGAGAGCCAGACAGAAAGATGGCTCTGGAAGAAAAGAGAGAGCACATGTAGGGAGTGGGTTTTTATACCCTCTGGGGCTCATGAGGTTATTTCCTGTTTGAGACTTTGTATTTCCTGTGTCATGTATTTTGACCTGAGTCTGAGTGTGCCCCTTTGGCATCTGTGGGTTAATCCTATTATGTCCTATCTTAGAGTTTGGGTAGGGTATGTAGATTTTAGGTGTCTTTGTCTTCCTAAGCTTCTAGCTGGAGGGCTCCAACCTTCCTGGATTATTTACATCTGCATTTCTACAGAGCTGGTTTCTGCTTGGGGGAGGGAGACTTGGAGCTATTAAAAAAAACTGGACATGCTTTTCTGCCTCTTTAAGATCCTTTGAGGAAATATATTTTGTCCTTTTAATATTTCCTTCTCTGGGGGGGCTGATTTCCCACAAATCAATTTCTTGAGCACTAATATTTGCTTAAAGTCTGACAGCTGCTAGTCATAGTTCCATTGTAGATGGAAGAATTAGCATGCTGTGCTCCTGCCAAATAAGTAAATGTTAACAAAATAGTTAGCTGCTACTTTAAAATTATTGCTTTTGTTTTCAATTCCTCAGTCACAAAAGTCTGTCTGTAAATCTAAGTGAAATAAGAACTTAAAAACATTTAGAAGATCTAGATTGAGCATTACAAGTTGTAGCTGCCCTGTAGTAAATTCCACTTTGTCATTGAGACTGAAGATGGTAGAAGTTGGTAAAACTACCATCTTCTTGAGTGTTTCAGCTGTTTGGGCAATCTGGTTGCAGTAGATGTAGCATTCTTCCATTTTTGTTGGAATCTCATCAGAACTAGATGTCTGGGTCTTATTTAGGGATAAATAAATTATTATTATTTTTGTATGGTTGAGGGTTTTTGGATACAGTTTTCTTTTCCAGATGGCTGCTGAAGATAATAATAATAATAATTAATAATAATTAATAATAACAACAACAACAATAATAGCAATAATAATAATAGCAATAATAATAGCAATAATAATAATAATAGTAATAATAATAATAATAATAATAATAATAATAATAATAATAATAATAATAATAATAATAATAATAATAATAATAAAAAAGTTGAAAGGGACTCTGGAGGTCATCTAGTCCAACCCTATACCATTTCAGACAAATGGCTGTCCAGTCTCTTCTTAAAAATTTCTAGTGTTGGAGCATTCACAGTTTCTGGAGGCAGGTTGTTCCACTGATTAATTGTTCTAACTGTCAGGAAATGTCTCCTTAGTTCTAGGTTGCTTCTCTCTTTGGTTAGTTGCCATCCGTTGCTTCTTGCGCTGCTTTCAGATGCTTTGGAGAATAGCTTGACTCCCTCTTCTTTGGGGCAGCCCCTGAGATACTGAAACACTGCTATCATGTCACCCCTCGTCTTTCTCTTCATTAAACTAGACATACCCAATTCCAGCAACCGTTCCTTGTATGTTTTAGCCTCCAGTCCCCTAATCATCATTGTTGCTCTTCTCTGTACTCTTTCTAGAGTCTCAGCATCTTTTCTACATCGTGGTGACCAAAACTGGATGCAGTATTCCAAGTGTGGCCTTACCAAGGCATTGTGAAGTGGTATTAACACTCCTTGCTGTCCATATTGGGGAGATTGAAAGGGCTGGAACCTCCCAGCAGTTTGATACTCTCCAAATACTTGGTGTGTTCAGGTTTCACACAGCAGCTGAACTGGATTAAGGCACAACCTACAGTTTGTCCTAAGCTTGTCTTATAACTTGGCATCACCAGCTAGGGCCAGTAGATAGTATAGATAGAGTCGTAAATTTTTCCAGTTCTTATCTTGTATTTAGAAAAGTTGTTATGCCTGCAAATGGAATTTCAGTTTCTGTATGGATTTCAGTGTCATCAATTCACTGCATTTGGAGGGCCAGCTGATATTTCAGAATGTGGATGTTGATTCTTAGGTGCAACTTCAAAATGCTGTTCAGTTGGGTGCTGTAAATAAATAAAGTTTACATCAATGCAAGTCATTGGTTTTATGTTACACACACACATATATGTTTTTGGAATTCCCCAGATAGCTTCTTCAGACAAGAAAATAAACAAAGAGAATATATAGATATTGTCAGAACCCATATCTATCACATTGCATACTTCCCTGCCTCTCTTTCTCTCGTCTCCCAATTCCATTCTCTTCTCTCCCTGGGTTCTGCCATACTCCTAGAGGGGAGGGGAGACAGAGCGCAGGTTTATTGCCTTAACTTCCTCTATCGATACAATGTAGCATTTTGCTTCCCGGCCTCCATTCCCTATTTCTACAGTGTAACATTTCACTTTAGCTTCCTTTATTGCCGCAATGTAACACCTCACACTCCTGCACTGTATCTCTCTCTGAACTTTCTTCTCCCTAACCTGTCAGCTAGGAAAAGGGGGGGGGAGAAATACAACCTCCGTAGCGGTGTGAAGAGCCATTTGAACATCTCGCCAGACCAGAGCCGGACTGATGTTATCTCCCCTTTCCCACGATGGACTTAACACCTAGGGATTGGCCGGTTTGAAGCGTCCGGATGAACTATGGGGAGGGGTTTGCTTGGAGATACTTTAACCCATCGATCTGTACAGGAGTCCCTCAGATCCTGTCTAGTATGCCTGCCATCAGCTTCTCCTAATAAAAATTCCTTTTAGAAGAGCTTGCTTCCATGAGTTCTGCTTTTTTGGGATGAGATGTTGAGGTGGGTCCTGACAGATATTCTGCATTAAGACTATTTCACCATATAGCCAAAGCAACAAAGTATGTGGAGGCAAACTATGGAGCAATAAGATATAGGTCAGGGGTCTTCAAACTTGGCCCTTTTATGACTTGTGGACTTCAGCTCCCAGAATTCCTCAGCCAGCAAGTTTGAAGACCCCTGATATAGGTAGTCCTCGACTTACAACCGTAATTGAGCCCAAAATCTCAAATCCCAAAAGACAGTTGTTAAGTGAGTTTTGCCCCATTTTATGACCTTTCCCCCACAGTTATTAAGTGAATCACTGCTGTTGTTCAATGAATCATGTGGTCAATTAAGCAACTCTGGCATCCAGCATTGACTTTGCTTGTTGCAAATCTGCTGGGGAGGTTACAACTGGTGATCACAGGACACCAGGGCCACGTAGGTGTCATAAAAATATGCCAGTTGCCAAATGTCAGAATTTTGATCCCATGACCATAGGAATGCTGCAGTGGTCATAGATGTGAAAATCAATCATAAGCCTCTTTTTTCAGTGCTGTTGTAATTTTGAACGGTCACTAAACAAATGATTGTAAGTTGAAGACTACCTGTAACACATACTGTGACCTTAGCTTTAGTCCATTTAATTATAGATTGTCTTCCCCTTCTGTGTTTCTTCACCTTGCCCAAGTTTTATTTTTTTTACAGTCCATCATCTGCTTATAGCACTTGGTGACTTTATATGAGTTGCCAATCATCATCTCTAGGGAACAGACAACCTTGATTTGTTCAAGGATAGATTCTTGTAGTACATGGTACTTCAATACCCATCTCCAGATCCATAATTTGGTGTGTCCTCCTTCTCTTGTTCTTTTTAAATATCTTCTTTTCACAGCTTATCATTATCAGGGGAAAACCATTGCTTTAATTACACTGGTCTTTCCCCCCACCCTAGAAATGTCCTCTCCTTCATGATCTTGTCTAAATTTGTTGTTGCCTTCTCTCCTAGGACTGAACTCTTTTTATTTCTCCAGCACATTTTCTTTTTTTATTCTTGTTCAACTGAGTTTATTAAACAAGTTGGCTGATAACGTTTTTGCCTTGAATGAAACCAGTTTAGGTTCAGTCATCATAAATTCTTCTTGTTGCCCAAAGCTTTTATCTCCTATCTTTTTTTTTGGCTATCAAAATAGCTTCTTCTATAAGACTTTCATCTTTTCTTTTTTGAAATTTGTGGAATATTTTTCCACTTCAGTTTTAATGATGTCTCTTATATTTCCCCAAGCTCTTGGACTCTTCTTACATGAGGTGAGAATACTGATTTTGTTCCTTACATTGATCTTGTATATACTGACTGTGTTTCCTCAGGTCAAATCTTGCTTGTTCTTAATTTTTGAAGTTTAACCCTATATATTTGACACCAAAAAATAATATAAAATAAAATCTATTTTGAACTCATTCTACTGTGTGCTTCTTCAGGTTTTTCAGCAATAAATGTGGCATACAAATAAATAAAATTATCCTAATATCCCCTTGATTTAGTTAAGAGTTGCTGTACAAAGAATGTTACATTTTCAGGATTTTCTTTGTGAGGACTGTAGACCCTGGTCCATCTAGACAATTATTTGAATTTTAATTGTGCTAATAAACCCTTCCAAGCTGGAGCAAAAATATGTGCCTTTGCAAAGCAAATAGTGTTTCTTCAAACCGGTTATATTTAGAAATTCATGCATCAATGCACAACAAAAATCGTATGGGTTAATTTTGACTTTAACTAACTGATGCAAGTTAGTGTTCCATTTCTTCCTGCATTCAGGCATGGTAGAACACAATATGTAAGCTGATAACACAACAGACTTCCAGCACTTTGTGGCTGAAATACAAATAGCCAAGTCACTGCCTTATCCTATGGTTTCACCTGTACCGGAGGCAGGGCCAGTAAGGTTCCTATGGCAAAATAAAGTCACCTGAGCCATACAGCCTTCTCTAATTTTAGTTAGCTGTGTAACAAGTTACTTACTTAAACTCCAAATGATCAAATGTCTTTTTCAGGAAAGCTGTACCCAATGATTCTGTTGGCTATTTATGTGGCAAATGTAGACTCTCTAGAGTTGAGCTCAATTCCCAGTCACATCATGGGCATGTCTTTGTTTTCTTGGCAACAGAATGGAAGAAAGTTCGCCATAGTCTTGTTTTTTTTTAAAGAACAACACTTTCCAATCCAGTTTATAGCTTTGAGATTTTCTCCCATCTTAAGTAATTGCTTGCATCAAACGTTGGAAATAGTTGATAGTATTGCAAACCTGGATATATTTTTTCCTTATCTCTCCTTTCCTTCTCAGTTTTCTTAAGTTAAGGACAACTTAAATTTCTGAAAGTTGCTGAAATCTCATATTGAACACCAAATTCAGATTCCCAGGACATCTAAGATTTTTTTTTCTGTTCTGCTTGAGCTGGTGTCATATGTCCAACAATTTGGAATAAGAGAATAACAAGAGTTGGAAGGGATGTTGGAGGTCTTCTAGGCCAATTCCCTGCTCAAGCAGAAGACCCTATACCAGGGCTCTTCAAACTTGGCCCTTTTATGACTTGTGGACTTCAACTCCCAGAATTCCTCAGCCAGGCAGGCTGGCTGAGAAATTCCGGAGTTGAAGTCCACAAGTCATAAAAGGACCAAGTTTGAAGACCCCTACTCTATACCATCTAGGTAGCATGGCTGAATTGTTAAAGAAGCCATTTCATTAAAAACAAAAGTTAAGTTTTTTTTCTAATTTGGGTGCATTCTCAGTTGTCATGATTTAGTTACAAAGATGCCTTCATTTTAAAACAAGAACTCACTTATTTATTAGTCTGTGCGTCCTAATTGGATTACAAGAATCATTTGACAATTCTGTGAGCAGAAGGGTAGAGCATTTTCAGACCAAATATAAAACATTAGGCTAAGTGATGTTTTGGGCATGAGGTAGTGAGCCAAATAGATTCCTAAAATAAATTCTAAAAAGTGGCATTCCAAACACTTAGTGTCTGGGTACATTGGAAATACATGAATTACATGCAACAAAGAAAGTTAATTGCACGGTTACATTTTGATTTGATTCTACTGTTGCAACACAAATCAGTGGGTATACGCTTGGATTCCAGGATTTTAATCTTTGGTGATGTAATGTAATAATAGACAAGCTACAATCAGCCTACATTAAATAGGCTTTAAAGTTTAATGTAAAGAATAAAAAGGAAAAGCAGATGTGTGTGGACCACGCAAAAAAGAATCCACAGGAGGGCAGTTCTTTTATTAAGTGAACAAATTGTTATTTAACAGTAAACTTTGAGATTCCTAAGAAGTCTTCATTAAGGGATATATAAACCCCGGAAAGAAGAAAAAGAAGAAAAATACATTTTGTTTTAGTTGTGCCTGTTCCAGTGTTTGTAGCTTCAGTTCTATCTCTCTGTAATGGTAGTTGGAATAAATTTGGTGACAGGTGTATTTGGTCTAAAACAGGGATCTTCAAACTTGGCCCTTTTACGACTTGTGGACTTCAGCTCCCAGAATTCCTCAGCCAGGCATGCTGGCTGAGGAATTCTGGGAGTTAAAGTACACAAGTCATAAAAGGGCCAAGTTTAAAGACCCCTGGTCTAAAAGGATGTAGTTAATGCTGATAATAGCAAAATGTCAAGCTTGCTGCCCATGTAAAATATGCTTCCACTGATGCTTCTTTAATTTTACATTCCTCAAGCTTAAAACTGGGCTGGTTGTGCAAAAAGTTGCATAATACTTACAATTCTGTCCCCGATAAATTACAACAGAGATCTCCCTTCTCTTATATATTTGTGGTGAACAATGAACAGAATTCTTTTCTTAGGAACTCAGGAAACTGTAGGGCCTCTTGAATTTAACTTGAAATAGCTAGAGGTGTGTACCATCCCTAGCGTTCTCTTGCCAAAACACAATCTAGGACAGATTTATTTCAGATTGATCTGTCGTGAATGACATCATTATTAAAGGCATGGGTCTAGTTAGCTTAAACCTTATCTGTCTTTCACACCAGCAGATGGCCTCTAGTCCTTTCTGGGAGGGGTGCCAGGTGCTGCATTTGGGGTACAGTGCTATGATAGCACAATCTTTTTGCTGATGGCAGGTAATCCTGCTAAAATGCAGTTCCGCTAGTGCAGTGTCTCTCAACCTGGACAATTTTAAGGCATGTGGACTTCAACTCCCAGAATTCCACATGCCTTAAAATTGTCCAGGTTGAGAAACACTGCGTTAGTGCATCTTGATCTCTGCATGCATTGTAATGAAAATCATTTTGCTAATGCTGTCAAAGCAACTACTTAGCCCAGTGTTTCTCAGCTGTGGCCATCTTCAGATGGGTGGACTTCAGTTTCCAGAATTCCCCAACCACCAAGGGAATTTATATTAGATTAATATAAATAGGATTGAAGGGAAGCAAACTTCAAATTAGTTGAGCTTCCCTACTGCTCCCTCCAAATTCTTGTAGCATGGCCCAGATTTAGGACAGATACTCAGACTCCTCGTCCATTTTTTAATATTATTAATTATTGCAAGTTACAGCTTCAGTCTCTTGAGAACTACCAGTATCTTATCCTCTTGCTGGAGTACATTTTAGAAATCTCTTCCTTATATTGAAGGTAGAGGCTTCTCTCTTGAGAGTGTTCTCAATATCGTCTCCACCAAGTTTCCGTTTTCAACCCATTTTCATTTTTAAAGGAGTTACATAACTCTTGATTGTAGTTCTGCTGTTATTGATTTGCTGTTTGCTGTGTCATGGGCCTAAAAGTGCTAGAAGAGAGGATCTGCTTAAACTAAGTGGGTCTGTATTTGGTTTGATAGTCTGATGGCAAACTACTTAAGCATCTGGAATCTATGGGAGAAAGAACTACGAAGCTAATGCTTAAATAAAAACATGGGACCTTTTAAAAGCACATTGTTGGCTGGGGATGTTAGACTGAACAACACAGCATCAAATGTCTAAAACATGATATTGCTTGTAGAAAGTTGGTAGGAGAATAAAGTTTTTTCATTCAGATGTAGATTTTTATTGTTTGAAAAACTGGTTAGTAGGTTTTACCTATGTCTCTAGCCCAAGGGTAGGCAACCTTGGCGCTTTTATGACTCGTGGACTTCAACTCCCAGAATTCCTGAGCCAGCCATGCTGGCTCAGGAATTCTGGGAGTTGAAGTCCACGAGTCATAAAAGCGCCAAGGTTGCCTACCCCTGGGCTAGCCAAACAGTTAAGGAGAGGGATTCAACATTCTTTGGAAGGTGCAACATCAGGACCAATTTTGTTCCTCTGGATCATGATCATGGATAGAAGAAAATTTAAAAAATGCTGATAAATGTCAGCTGAAACCATTAGATTTATTTAAAAAATTAAGAAAGATTTGAACATTAATGTGCTTTGTCAAGATTAAAATGGAATCTAGAATTACTGTGTTTTAGAGAACTACTGCATTAATAGCAAATAGCATTAATGGGGCTTTCTTCATTTCTAGCAGTTGGACTACACAGAATGCTACCTTTTATTACTTTTACCTGCTTAATAGTATCTACTGTATGAAGGATATGCTGTTTGGTTCCCTCCAGATATTTTGAGTCATCCTATACTCTGACAAAGCTTGTCATCTGTCTTATCACTTGAGATTGATGTGAGTTGAAATCCAAAATGCTTGTGAGGAATGAAGTATAAATCATTTAGGGGGAACTACTTCTCATTATGTAATTTATAATTCCAGATCTCTCCATGAAACAGGATACCTCTACACATGAGTGTAGGAGATATTTTCACACTTGTCCATTGCCCAGGAAACACCTGTCCCTTACATATTTGTTATGGGAAAGGTTAGATTAACAAGAATTAAGACATGGTGATGTTGGTACCTGGAAAATTAGTCCCAACTTATGACCATTCAAAGTTATGGCAGACTTTAAAAAGTTATTTCCAACCTGTTCTTGGAGTTATAAATGCTCCCTCCCCATGATCTCATTTCAGGTGCTTGGCTACCAGTTCACATTTATGATGGATTGCAGCATCCTGCAATCACATGACTGTGATTTGCATTAGTTTTGCTGATTTCCTGTGTTTTTTGCTGGTTTCCAGCAAAAAATATCCATTTGGAAGAATGGATTTGCTTAACAACTATGTGATTCACTTTAAAATTGTGGCGACTTGTTTCATGACTACTGTATAAAGTAGGGGTCTTCAAACTTGGCCCTTTTATGACTTGTGGACTTTAGCTCCCAGAATTCCTCAGCCAGGCATGCAGGCTGAGGAATTCTGGGAGCTGAAGTCCAAAGTCATAAAAGGGCCATGTTTGAAGACCCCTGGTATAAAGGTTGTAAAATTGAGTTTGGTCACCGGTATGGTTACTGGTATGAACCCCTCGTCTGGCTTTACTCTGAAATGTCTGTAAAATTTTTTCAAATAGATCATTGTGTTCAATTTTGTCTTCTGATTGAGGATAAACCAGTGGTCATGTGTGTTTTTTGCCTACTTCTTGTTTTCTGGACTCAGTTTAAGGTGGTGTTGATAGTGAAATCTGAACTTCTTAGAACTAATAAAGAGATGCCTTCTTTTGTTTACGTTAAGCTGAGAACCTGTCTATTTTGTCATCCCTCTATCACAGGGGTGTCAAACTGCTGGCCCACGGGCCAGATGCCGCACCTACCCCAGCTCCGGCAAGGGGAAAAAAGTCACGATACATCACGACACGTCACGTGATGCGGCGAGTTTGACACCCCTGCTCTATCAGGCTAGATCTACAAACAGAATAATTTTGAGCTCCAGAACTGAAAGCAAGGTGGTCTTGTTTGTATGTTGTGTTTATTTTCCTAGGGTGGGGCATAAGTGTTTAATTGATGGGAGATTTGTAATTAATATTACCTGCTCTTAAGCATTTTTGCTGGACCATTCCATACTTCAGTATTTTTAAAAGATTAAGCCATCTTATGTTCAGAAACAAAATTACACAAGGTCTGAATCTTTTGTGTTTCTCTCTGCCTCCGATATAGATTGATAAATATCTATATGCCATGCGGCTGTCGGATGAAACTTTGCTGGATATTATGGGTCGCTTCAGGAATGAAATGAAGAATGGCCTCTCTAGGGATTTTAACGCAACAGCCAGTGTAAAGATGCTGCCTACCTTTGTAAGGTCTATTCCTGATGGCTCAGGTAAGGGTTATCACTCTTGTGATTTGCTACTAAAATTGTTAATGAAGATGGTTTCTTAAAACAAATCCAGTATTGTTCCTTCCAATATGGTGAGATCTGGATGATTCCCCCCTGGGTCATAGTGATCCTAAAGCCACATAAAGCTGTAAGAAAAAAAATATGTAATATTAGTAGCACCATAAAAAAATTCTCCAGCCCAATAGAGCATGCCATTTACCAAAACATAAGTATATAGGTCAGAGGTCTTGAAACTTGGCAACTTTAAGATTTATGGACTTCAACTTCCAGAATTCCTCAGCCAGCTTAATTCTGGAAGTTGAAGTCCACAGGTCTTAAAATTGCCAAAGTTGAGGACCCCTGCTGTAGAACATAAAAAGACTCCATACTTTGCAGTATATATATTCCAGACAGGAACAGTTTAATTAGAGTCTGGGCAAGAGGAAAATTGCTAGAGCAAGTCTCAACAAGAATGTAGTTTATCATGACCAGATTTGTGCTCCGTTGAAATGGCTAATTAGGTGACACAGAAACTCTTCATTCTCCTATAGCTCTCCCAGCTATCACAGATTGGGCATTGTTGCAAAAGAGAGTGTGTGTGTGTGTGCGCGCGCATGTGTGTATGTACGTATGTACTGTATGTCTTCTAAAAATTAAATAGAAAAAGTAAAAAATGCTCCAAACCTCATAAGATCTTTCAAATTTAGATATCTCCTGAGAATGTGGCCACTCAGTATATATTGCATACAGGGTGTTTCCCAAAGTCGGACCCTATAGGCCAATTACAATAGGTTTTATTAATTTTATTACTTCATATCTTTTCAGAGAAAATGTCACTGTACTTACAGGAATGTTCAACAGTCATGTGTCAAGCAAATAAACGTTTAAAAGAAAATGGCAACCAATTTGAACATTTAACATAATTTATATAATACATTTTCCAGGCAGTCTAGCTTTTGGTACACTCTGAATACAATATTGCCCTTCAAGCACATTGAGTTTATGATCCTGTAATCAGATGGCAACATGTATAATATCAAAGGGGGAAAATGACATTGCCATAGGTGTATACTATAGGCCACCCAACCAAACAGAGGAAATAGATGAACTTTTTGCTAGTCAGTTAACTAAGGTATATAGGAAGCACATCACAATAGTAATGGGGGACTTTAATTACCCTGACATCAACTGTGAGACAAACTGCACCAAGTGGAAGATCAAACAGATTCCTGATAAATCTAGCAGACAACTTTATCTCCCAAAAAGTAGAGAAGGTAACTAGGGGATTAGCTATATTGGATCTAATCTTCACTAACAGGGATGAAATGATAGAAGATGTTGAAGCCACAGGAACCTTGGGGGGGAAGTGATCATGCAATATTGGAATTCAACATTATGGAGGCACAACCAATAGAACACAGTCAAACTAGAGTCTTGGACTTCAAGAGAGCTAATTTCAATAAACTTAGAGAGGGCTTGGGAAGGATTCTATGAATGAGAATCCTCAAGGGGAAAACAACTCAAGAAGCTTGGGAAATTTTGAAAAGTGAGATAATAAAAGCCCAGTCTAGCATAATACCAACAAAGAAGAAAAATAACAGTTCTCAAAAGAAACCAGCATGGCTGCATAAAGAACTCTCTGATGAATTGAAAGACAAAAAGGACAAGTATAACAAGTGGGAAGGGGCACATAACTAAAGCAGATTATCAGCAAATAGCCCGAGCCTCCAAAGATGAAGTGAGGAAAGCTAAGGTTCAAAATGAACTAAGGCTTGCGACAAAAGTCAAAAATAACAAAAAAGCTTCTTTCAACATGTAAAAAACAAGAAAAAAGTGAAGGAAATGATTGGCCCATTCGTGGGAGACAGTGGCAAGAAGGTGACAAGCAACAGGGAGAAAGCAGAACTATTTAACTTGTTTTTTGCATCTGTCTTTACACAAAGGGAAAAAACAGCCCAGCCTATCAAAAACAGTACCGTAAAAATCATATTAGAAACACAAGTTAAGATAGGCAAGAAAATGGTAAGTGAGCACCTGTCCGGCCTAGATGAGTACAAATCACCAAGACCAGATGGATTACACCCCAAGGTTCTCAAGGAACTGGCAGATGTGATCTCAGAATCACTAAACTATATCTTTCAAAGATCCTGGAGCACTGGGGAACTACCAGAGGACTGGAAAAGAGCTGATGTAGTTCCCATCTTGAAAAAAGGAAAATAAAATGGATCCAGGAAATTACAGACCTATCAGCCTGACCTCAATACTTGGGAAGATTCTGGAAAAGATAATCAAACAACGAATCAGCGAATACCTAGAGGCAAACAAAGTCATTGCCAAAAGCTAACATGGGTTTGTCAAAAACAGATCATGCCAGACAAATCTTATCACATTCTTTGACCAAGTGACAAAATTAGTGGACCAGAGGAATGCTGTGGATATAATTTACTTGGACTTCAGTAAGGCATTTGATAAAGTAGATCACAACCTACTACTCGATAAGATAGAAAAATGTGGGTTAGACAGCATCACCACCAGATGGATCCGTAGCTGGCTGACCGGCCGTACTCAGCGTGTGGACCTCAATGGAACTGCATCTACATGGAGGGAAGTGGGTAGTGGGGTGCCCCAGGGCTCTGAACTGAGCCCAGTGCTCCTCAACATATTCATCAACGATTTGGATGAGGGGATAGATGAGGAACTCATAAAATTTGCAGACGACAAGCTGGCAGGAATAGCCAACACTCCAGAAGACAGGCTTAAGATACAGAAGGATCTTGACAGACTTGAACACGGGGCTATCTAACAAAATGAAATTCAATGGTGAACAAAACAAGGTTCTACATTTAGGCAAGAAAAACCAAATGCACAGGTATAGTATAGGAGGTACCTTGCTCAGTAGTAGTAACTGTGAGAGGGATCTCCGAGTCCTAGTGGACAATCACTTAAATATGAGCCAGCAGTGTGCTGCAGTTGTCAAAAAAGCCAACACAGTGCTAGGCTGCATTAACAGAGGGATAGAATCAAGATCACGTGAAGTGTTAATACCACTTTACAATGCCTTGGTAAGGCCACACTTGGAATACTGCATCCAGTTTTGGTCATCACAATGTAGAAAAGATGTTGAGACTCTAGAAAGTACAGAGAAGAGCAACAAAGATGATTAGGGGACTGGAGGCTAAAACATACAAGGAATGGTTGCTAGAATTGGGTATGTCTAGTTTAATGAAGAGAAGGATGAGGGGGGACATGATAGCAGTGTTCCAATATCTCAGGGGCTGCCACAAAGAAGAGGGAAACAAACTATTCTCCAAAGCACCTGAAGGCAGGACAAGAAGCATTGGATGGAAACTAATCAAGGAGAGAAGCAACCTAGAACTAAGGAGAAACTTCCTGACAATTAGAACAATTAATCAGTGGAACAACCTGCCTGCAGAAGCTGTGAATGCTCCAACACTGGAAGTTTTTAAGAAGAGATTGGACAGCCATTTGTCTGAAATGGTATAGGGTTTCCTGCCTGAGCAGTGGGTTGGACTAGATGACTTCCAAGGTCCCTTCCAACTTTATTATTATTATTATTATCTTTTATTCATTAAACATGAACCTCAGTCAACTGAACATTCAAATTGGCTGGCGCTGATGGTTGACACGGTTGCTACCAGCATCCTAGGTGTCATTATTATTATTATTATTATTATTATTATTATTATTATTATTATTATTATTATTATTATTATTATTATTATTATTATTATTGAATTTTTGGTGATGTTGGGTTTTTCCCCTTTCTTAAAAAAAAAAAATTAAGGTGGGAAAAGAAGCACAGGCCACAGGAAGCAAATTACTCTGAGCCTTCTATTTAACACCATTACCCTCTTCTAAATTGGCCTGAAATTGGCTCAATAAATTTTCTGTGCCCTCTCCTATTCTTCCTTATTGTCAGCCTCAGACAGAAAAAGCAGGTTGAAAAAGTTTAGGATGCTGAATTGTGACTTTTGACCTCTCAGCTGTTGCACGGCCCTAGTTTGCTTGCATTTGACAAGATCATTAAATTAGCTAAGCATTATTTCCATATTTGGTTCCCACCCCAAACATTACTGCGTTATAAACTGAAGAAACAGCTTGGCGCTCTCTTTTATGTATCCTGTTCAGTGAAAAGAGAAATATAGCTGCTGTCTTTTAATTTAGGCTTCTCTTTCAAACCAGCACTTGGCTTTGGGGCCTGAAGAGTAATCACTGTGTTTTATCTTGCTTTGTTACGAATCATAAGGAATTCAAGGTGGAGATGTAACTGTAATTATCACTCACAGGTTGGCTGGGGAATTCTGGGAGTTGAAGTCCACACATCTTAAAATTGTCAAATTTGAAAAATCAATTCAGTCCTCCTTAATAACTGTGTACAGAAATGCTTTTGTTACTATTCTTAAAGGGTCATATATCAAAAGCACAAGTGTAAGTCTTGGGAGAAGAAATTACTGATAGTACTATGAATATGTGATGGATTTTTTTTTTCCTGAAGTAGGTTTTCTCAATATGGTCAGCAACTTCTATGAGCTTTTGTAAAACTAGCTATGGATTGCTAATTTGGAGTGATGAATTCATAGTCCAAAATATCTGAAGAGAATCAGACTGGAGAAGGCTAACATAACAATTAAAATAATATTAAAGGTGTCTAATTTAGCAGAAATGGCAAAAAATTCCGCTTATTTGAAGGATCAATCTCAAGGAAAATATATTTTGGTTTGGAAAAGATGGATTGATTATATTCAGAAAAAATATGAGATTGAAAAGTATTACTTAGCTTATGAGTAAATTTTAGATTATTATTAATAGTTTATTATGGATGAATTTATATTATTTTTAGTAATAATGTTTAATTATATTATTATTAATATATAATAATAAAACGACCATTTCACAATTCTAGATAGATAAAACATCTCAATTTCATACAAACCTACCCTAAACTAACATCATAATCTGGGTAATGTTATTTAATTT
This sequence comes from Protobothrops mucrosquamatus, assembly GCF_001527695.2. Taxonomy (NCBI): domain Eukaryota; kingdom Metazoa; phylum Chordata; class Lepidosauria; order Squamata; family Viperidae; genus Protobothrops; species Protobothrops mucrosquamatus. Next base: position 183,886 of record NW_015387878.1, read on the forward strand.
ATGATTTTGTTTTTATAACCCTGTAACCAGCTCTGGGAAGTGAAGGGGGGAGGGGTGGGAGGGAAGTGGGATATTGTATGGAAAATTATTTAAAACTTTTAATAAAAAAAACAAGAATTAAAATAATAGTTACATTAATCATAAATATAGAATTTAGTAGTAAGGTTGAAGCATTACAGCACATTCATATGAGAGGCAAAGAATGCCACGTGTGCTATAATGTCATTCATGTCATGAATTATATCATTTGCATAACAGCAGAATGATCACACTTTGCATATGGCTTTTACTAGATGTTTGTGAGTACATCAGTCATTAGTTGTATACCATGGGCAGAGACATCCTTTGATTTTAGCATCCTTCCTCTCTCCTTGCTTTTCTTATCACATGATTGTAAACTCTCACTTCTGAGATACTGGCAAAACCACACTTTCTATTAAATCTAGATACAGTGCGCAATGGATAGTTCAAATTGCAGTTTGCTTGCATTTTAAAATTGCAAGACAGAAGCAAGTGAGAAGAGGAGAAAACAAACTTCAGGTCATAGCCCCCCATGCAGATAATACGGAATTAATTCATTAACACCTAATCATTATTTGCCTTTACCTTTGAATGTCCTTCAAGTATTTTGTTGACTGGGCATCTGATTTCTGTTTTCAGGCCACAGGTTAGTTTACTAGCTATTACAGAATCCCCATTTGTTTAAATTGTACTGGAAAAAAAAAAGGCACCATCTGTTCCACTGTTTATCTTTGAGGCCTTATTTTGTGATAATGGCTTGTTTTTAAGCAATCAATGGGCAGACAGTGATAAAGTCTATTTGCGCACTTGGCATAATGTGAAGTACTTCCCCCTGACAGTGTCATTTCACATAGTTTGATCTCCACAAGTGCAATGCGGTGCATTGGCATCTGGAAGAATTGTGTTGATGTCACATACGTTATGATGGCGTCACATCAATGAGGCGAGTTGTACAGTTTTCATCAGTTGCCATTTTTTGCCATTTGTTTGATGATGCCACGACTCATGTGACCTCTGTTCTCTCTGTGACCATCGGTGTTCAGTTTGGAAATGATGCTAATCCAACAAACATTGTGATATTGCTTGGGAAGACGTGCCTTGTGTTCCTTGTTGAGTTGAGAGAGTGCTTGGCTTTGGTTCTTCTAAATAGATGCCAGAATAAGGACAGCATGGTGGCATTACATGAAATTCCTTGTTGGCTCTCAAGAGAGAAGCAACCTGGAATTAAGGAGAAACTTCCTGACAGTGAGGACAATCAACCAATGGAACAGCTTGCCTCCAGAAATTGTGGGCGCTCCATCGCTGGAAGTTTTTAAAAAGAGACTGGACAATCACCTGTCTGAAATGGTATAGGTCCTCCTGCTTGAGCAGGGGGCTGGACTAGAAGACCTCCAAGGTCCCTTCCAGCTGTATTCTATTCTATTCTATTTTGCACAGCTTCACTGGTCCTTCAGTATGGCTGGGGGTTGAACAATCCTTTCTAGAATTAGGCAGGAAGATTTAGATAAGGCATGATTAGATTGCCCCTCCTTGCTGGGAAGCGGGATGAGGTCCTCTTAGAAGAAGTCTCTTCAGTTATAATTTGATTGCTGGAAGAGGACCTCAGAGTTATAGAGAGCAACGCCCTTCGTTCTGCTGCTGGTCACCAACGTTGCCTAGAAGGCAAACAGTTTCAGTAGTTTTACGGGTAGTCCTTGACTCACAACCACAATTTGGCCCAATATTTCTTTTGCTGTAAGACAGATATGTCAAACACAAGGCCTGGGGGCCAGATGTGGCCCGCGAAGTGGTTTCATGTGGCCCGCGAAGCCATCCTGGAAACAGTGAGGGAACGGCCCCCTCTGCCTTGGCCCTGGCCCAGGCCGGCCGGGAGCCAATGTACAATTCTGTGGTGGCCATCTATGCTGAAACGCATTCAGTCTTAGCTCCATAAGCCCCCCCCCCTGCATGGCCTGAGAGGAACAGTGAGGCTCCTCCAGTGGACCATGCCTTGGCACTTGCCCTGGTCCCACCCCCTTCTGCCAGAGACCCTCAAATCTGTCCCACTCCTGCCCAGGCCCCCACAGGCACCCTTGACGCAAACGGTGTAGAGCTGGCCACACCCACCCAGCAGGCCACACCCACTCCATCCACGCCCACCCAGTAGGCCGCACCCACCCTGGCCACACCCACCCAACCCCCTGAGGGCAATCACAATGCTGATGCGGCCCTCAATGAAATTGAGTTTGACACCCCTGCTGTAAGATATTTGTTAAGTGAATTTTCCCCCATTTTACGATCTTTCTTGCCACAGTGGTTAAGCGAATCACTGCAGTTGTAAAGTTAACAACATGATTGTTTAGTGAATCTGGCTTCCCCGTGACTTTGTTTGTCAGAAGGTCACAAAAGATGATCACATGACCCCCCTGGGCACTGCAATCGTCATAATTATGGATCAGTTGCCAAGCCTCTGAATTTTGATCACGTGACCATGGGGGAAAATGGTCATAAATTGCTTTTTTCAGTACCATTGTAACTTTGAATGGTCACTAAATGAATTGTTGTAAGTGGAGGACTACCTGTACTTAGTGCTCTTTCCTTCCTTCCTCTGTCCTCCCATGCCACACAGAACTGTTCAGTAAAGTTGGTTAAAACTGCAAGGTGGTTGAGAATGCTGTCTTATCAAAACAAAATTGTACCTGAAAAGGGAATTGTACTTAAAAAAGAGTTTGACATCTTTCCCATCTGGATTGACCTAATATCTGGAAATTGTATTCCCATCACATCTACACTTCTTGTGGGCTGGTGCAGAGCTTGAATGATTTTGGGGAAGTTGAAGTACACCGTGTGTGTGGTCTTTTGTATTTATCTAGTCTGTGTAAGCACAGAGCAATTTATCTTGTTACAATGACTATGTTAATGGGTAATCTTTATTTCAGAACGATTCAAGATTACTACCTTAATCCTATTAGATAGGCTTGAGGCAAANCACGACACGTCACGTGATGCGGCGAGTTTGACACCCCTGCTCTATCAGGCTAGATCTACAAACAGAATAATTTTGAGCTCCAGAACTGAAAGCAAGGTGGTCTTGTTTGTATGTTGTGTTTATTTTCCTAGGGTGGGGCATAAGTGTTTAATTGATGGGAGATTTGTAATTAATATTACCTGCTCTTAAGCATTTTTGCAGGACCATTCCATACTTCAGCATTTTTAAAAGATTAAGCCACCTTATGTTCAGAAACAAAATTACACAAGGTCTGAATCTTTTGTGTTTCTCTCTGCCTCCGATATAGATTGATAAATATCTATATGCCATGCGGCTGTCGGATGAAACTTTGCTGGATATTATGGGTCGCTTCAGGAATGAAATGAAGAATGGCCTCTCTAGGGATTTTAACGCAACAGCCAGTGTAAAGATGCTGCCTACCTTTGTAAGGTCTATTCCTGATGGCTCAGGTAAGGATTATCACTCTTGTGATTTGCTACTAAAATTGTTAATGAAGATGGTTTCTTAAAACAAATCCAGTATTGTTCCTTCCAATATGGTGAGTTCTGGATGATTCCCCCCTGGGTCGTAGTGATCCTAAAGCCACATAAAGCTGTAAGAAAAAAATATGTAATATTAGTAGCACCATAAAAAAATTCTCCAGCCCAATAGAGCATGCCATTTACCAAAACATAAGTATAGGTCAGGGGTCTTGAAACTTGGCAACTTTAAGATTTATGGACTTCAACTTCCAGAATTCCTCAGCCAGCTTTGCTGGCTGAGGAATTCTGGAAGTTGAAGTCCACAAGTCTTAAAGTTGCCAAGGTTGAGGACCCCTGCTGTAGAACATAAAAAGACTCCATAATTTGCAGTATATATATTCCAGACAGGAACAGTTTAATTAGAGTCTGGGCAAGAGAGAAATTGCTAGAGCAAGTCTCAATAAGAATGTAGTTTATCATGACCAGATTTGTGCTCCATTGAAATGGCTAATTAGGTGACACAGAAACTCTTCGTTCTCCTATAGCTCTCCCAGCTATCACGGATTGGGCATTGTTGCAAAAGAGTGTGTGTGTGCGCGCGCATGTGTGTATGTACGTATGTACTGTATGTCTTCTAAAAATTACATAGAAAAAGTAAAAAATGCTCCAAACCTCATAAGAGCTTTCAAATTTAGATATCTCCTGAGAATGTGGCCACTCAGTATATATTGCAAACAGGGTGTTTCCCAAATTCGGGCCCTATAGGCCAATTACAATAGGTTTTATTAATTTTATTACTTCATATCTTTTCAGAGAAAATGTCACTGCACTTACAGGAATATTCAACAGTCATGTGTCAAGCAAATAAACATTTAAAAGAAAATGGCAACCAATTTGAACATTTAACATAATTTATATAATACATTTTCCAGGCAGTCTAGCTTTTGGTACACTCTGAATACAATATTGCCCTTCAAGCACATTGACTTTATGATCCTGTAATCAGATGGCAACATGTATAATATAAAAGGGGAAAAATGACATTGCCATAGGTGTATACTATAGGCCACCCAACCAAACAGAGGAAATAGATGAACTTTTTGCTAGTCAGTTAACTAAGGTATATAGGAAGCACATCACAATAGTAATGGGGGACTTTAATTACCCTGACATCAACTGGGAGACAAACTCTGCACCAAGTGGAAGATCAAACAGATTCCTGATAAATCTAGCAGACAACTTTATCTCCCAAAAAGTAGAGAAGGTAACTAAGGGATTAGCCATATTGGATCTAATCTTCACTAACAGGGATGAAATGATAGAAGATGTTGAAGCCACAGGAACCTTGGGGGGGAAGTGATCATGCAATATTGGAATTCAACATTATGGAGGCACAAGCAATAGAACACAGTCAAACTAGAGTCTTGGACTTCAAGAGAGCTAATTTCAATAAACTTAGAGAGAGCTTGGGAAGGATTCCATGAATGAGAATCCTCAAGGGGAAAACAACTCAAGAAGCTTGGGAAATTTTGAAAAGTGAGATAATAAAAGCCCAGTCTAGCACAATACCAACAAAGAAGAAAAATAACAGTTCTCAAAAGAAACCAGCATGGCTGCATAAAGAACTCTCTGATGAATTGAAAGACAAAAAGGACAAGTATAACAAGTGGGAAGGGGCACATAACTAAAGCAGATTATCAGCAAGTAGCCCGAGCCTCCAAAGATGAAGTGAGGAAAGCTAAGCTTGCGACAAAAGTCAAAAATAAAAAAAAGTTTCTTTCAACATGTAAAAAACAAGAAAAAAGTGAAGGAAATGATTGGCCCATTAGTGGGAGACAGTGGCAAGAAGGTGACAAGCAACAGGGAGAAAGCAGAACTATTTAACTTGTTTTTTGCATCCGTCTTTACACAAAGGGAAAAAACAGTCCAACCTATCAAAAACAGTACTGTAAAAATCATATTAGAAACACAAGTTAAGATAGGCAAGAAAATGGTAAGTGAGCACCTGTCCGGCCTAGACGAGTTCAAATCATCAAGACCAGATGGATTACACCCCAAGGTTCTCAAGGAACTGGCAGATGTGATCTCAGAATCACTAAACTATATCTTTCAAAGATCCTGGAGCACTGGGGAACTACCAGAGGACTGGAAAAGAGCTGATGTAGTTCCCATCTTGAAAAAAGGAAAATAAAATGGATCCAGGAAATTACAGACCTATCAGCCTGACCTCAATACTTGGGAAGATTCTGGAAAAGATAATCAAACAACGAATAAGCAAACACCTAGAGGCAAAGTCATTGCCAAAAGCTAACATGGGTTTGTCAAAAACAGATCATGCCAGACAAATTTTATCACATTCTTTGACCAAGTGACAAAATTAGTGGACCAGAGGAATGCTGTGGATATAATTTACTTGGACTTCAGTAAGGCATTTGATAAAGTAGATCACAACCTACTACTTGATAAGATAGAAAAATGTGGGTTAGACAGGATCACCACCAGATGGATCTGTAGCTGGCTGACCGGCTGTACTCAGCGTGTGGACCTCAATGGAACTGCATCTACATGGAGGGAAGTGAGTAGTGGTGTGCCCCAGGGCTCTGTCCTGAGCCCAGTGCTCCTCAACATCTTCATCAACGATTTGGATGAGGGGATAGATGAGGAACTCATCAAATTTGCAGACAACAAGCTGGCAGGAATAGCCAACACTCCAGAAGACAGGCTTAGGATACAGGAGGATCTGGACAGACTTGAACAGGGTGCTATCTAACAAAATGAAATTCAATGGTGAACAAAACAAGGTTCTACATTTAGGCAAGAAAAATCAAATGCACAGGTATAGTATAGGGGGTACCTTGCTCAGTAATAGTAACTGTGAGAGGGATCTCAGAGTCCTAGTGGACAATCACTTAAATATGAGCCAGCAGTGTGCTGCAGTTGCCAAAAAAGCCAACACAGTGCTAGGCTGCATTAACAGAGGGATAGAATCAAGATCACGTGAAGTATTAATACCACTTTACAATGCCTTGGTAAGGCCACACTTGGAATACTGCATCCAGTTTTGGTCATCACAATGTACAAAAGATGTTGAGACTCTAGAAAGAGTACAGAGAAGAGCAACAAAGATGATTAGGGGACTGGAGGCTAAAACGTACAAGGAACGGTTGCTAGAATTGGGTATGCCTAGTTTAATGAAGAGAAGGATGAGGGGGGGCATGATAGCAGTGTTCCAATATCTCAGGGGTTGCCACAAAGAAGAGGGAAACAAACTATTCTCCAAAACACCTGAAGGCAGGACAAGAAGCATTGGATGGAAACTAATCAAAGAAAGAAGCAACCTAGAACTAAGGAGAAACCTCCTGACGATTAGAACAATTAATCAGTGGAACAACCTGCCTGCAGAAGCTGTGAATGCTCCAACACTGGAAGTTTTTAAGAAGAGATTGGACAGCCATTTGTCTGAAATGGTATAGGGTTTCCTGCCTGAGCAGGGGGTTGGACTAGATGACTTCCAAGGTCCCTTCCAACTTTATTATTATTATTATTATTATCTTTTATTCATTAAACATGAACCTCAGTCAACTGAACATTCAAATTGGCTGGCGCTGATGGTTGACACGGTTGCTACCAGCATCCTAGGTGTCATTATTATTATTATTTTTTTTTATTATTATTATTATTATTATTATTATTATTATTATTATTATTATTATTATTATTATTATTATTATTATTATTATTGAATTTTTGGTGATGTTGGGTTTTTCCCCTTTCTTAAAAAAAAAAAATTAAGGTGGGAAAAGAAGCACAGGCCACAGGAAGCAAATTACTCTGAGCCTTCTATTTAACACCATTACCCTCTTCTAAATTGGCCTGAAATTGGCTCAATAAATTTTCTGTACCCTCTCCTATTCTTCCTTATTGTCAGTCTCAGACAGAAGAAGCAGGTTGAAAAAGTTTAGGATGCTGAATTGTGACTTTTGACCTCTCAGCTGTTGCACGGCCCTAGTTTGCTTGCATTTGACAAGATCATTAAATTAGCTAAGCATTATTTCCATATTTGGTTCCCTCCCCAAACATTACTGCGTTATAAACTGAAGAAACAGCTTGGCGCTCTCTTTTATGTATCCTGTTCAGTGAAAAGAGAAATATAGCTGCTGTCTTTTAATTTAGGCTTCTCTTTCAAACCAGCACTTGGCTTTGGGGCCTGAAGAGTAATCACTGTGTTTTATCTTGCTTTGTTACGAATCATAAGGAATTCAAGGTGGAGATGAAACTGTAATTATCACTCACAGGTTGGCTGGGGAATTCTGGGAGTTGAAGTCCACACATCTTAAAATTGTCAAATTTGAAAAATCAATTCAGTCCTCCTTAATAACTGTGTACAGAAATGCTTTTGTTACTATTCTTAAAGGGTCATATATCAAAAGCACAAGTGTAAGTCTTGGGAGAAGAAATTACTGATAGTACTATGAATATGTGATGGATTTTTTTTTTCCTGAAGTAGGTTTTCTCAGCAACTTCTATGAGCTTTTGTAAAACTAGCCATGGGTTGCTAATTTGGAGTGATGAATTCATAGTCCAAAATATCTGAAGAGAATCAGACTGCAGAAGGCTAACATAAGAATTAAAATAATAGTTACATTAATCATAAATATAGAATTTAGTAGTAAGGTTGAAGCATTACAGCATATTCATATGAGACGCAAAGAATGCCACGTGTGCTATAATGTCATTCATGTCATGAATTATATCATTTGCATAACGACAGAATGATCACACATTGCATATGGCTTTTACTAGATGTTTGTGAGTACATCAGTCATTAGTTGTGTACCATGGGCAGAGACATCCTTTGATTTTAGCATCCTTCCTCTCTCCTTGCTTTTCTTATCACATGATTGTAAACTCTCACTTCTGAGATACTGGCAAAACCACACTTTCTATTAAATATAGATACAGTGCGCAATGGATAGTTCAAATTGCAGTTTGCTTGCATTTTAAAATTGCAAGACAGGAGCAAGTGAGAAGAGGAGAAAACAAACTTCAGGTCATAGCCCTCCATGCAGATAATACGGAATTAATTCATTAACACCTAATCATTATTTGCCTTTACCTTTGAATGTCCTTCAAGTATTTTGTTGACTGGGCATCTGATTTCTGTTTTCAGGCCACAGGTTAGTTTACTAGCTATTACAGAATCCCCATTTGTTTAAATTGTAGTGGGAAAAAAAGGCACCATCTGTTCCACTGTTTATCTTTGAGGCCTTATTTTGTGATAATGGCTTGTTTTTAAGCAATCAATGGGCAGACAGTGATAAAGTCTATTTGCGCACTTGGCATAATGTGAAGTACTTCCCCCTGACAGTGTCATTTCACATAGTTTGATCTCCACAAGTGCAATGCGGTGCATTGGCATCTGGAAGAATTGTGTTGATGTCACATACGTTATGATGGCGTCACATCAATGAGGCGAGTTGTACAGTTTTCATCAGTTGCCATTTTTTGCCATTTGTATGATGATGCCACGACTCATGTGACCTCTGTTCTCTCTGTGACCATCGGTGTTCAGTTTGGAAATGATGCTAATCCAACAAACATTGTGATATTGCTTGGGAAGACGTGCCTTGTGTTCCTTGTTGAGTTGAGAGAGTGCTTGGCTTTGGTTCTTCTAAATAGATGCCAGAATAAGGACAGCATGGTGGCATTACATGAAATTCCTTGTTGGCTCTCAAGAGAGAAGCAACCTGGAATTAAGGAGAAACTTCCTGACAGTGAGGACAATCAACCAATGGAACAGCTTGCCTCCAGAAATTGTGGGCGCTCCATCGCTGGAAGTTTTTAAAAAGAGACTGGACAATCACCTGTCTGGAATGGTATAGGTCCTCCTGCTTGAGCAGGGGGCTGGACTAGAAGACCTCCTATTCTATTCTATTCTATTCTATTCTATTCTATTCTATTCTATTCTATTCTATTCTATTTTGCACAGCTTCACTGGTCCTTCAGTATGGCTGGGGGTTGAACAATCTTTTCTAGAATTAGGCAGGAAGATTTAGATAAGGCATGATTAGATTGCCCCTCCTTGCTGGGAAGCGGGATGAGGTCCTCTTAGAAGAAGTCTCTTCAGTTATAATTTGATTGCTGGAAGAGGACCTCAGAGTTATAGAGAGCAACGCCCTTCGTTCTGCTGCTGCTCACCAACGTTGCCTAGAAGGCAAACAGTTTCAGTAGTTTTACGGGTAGTCCTTGACTCACAACCACAATTTGGCCCAATATTTCTTTTGCTGTAAGACAGATATGTCAAACACAAGGCCTGGGGGCCAGATGTGGCCCGCGAAGTGGTTTCATGTGGCCCGCGAAGCCATCCTGGAAACAGTGAGGGAATGGCCCCCTCTGCCTTGGCCCTGGCCCAGGCCGGCCGGGAGCCAATGTACAATTCTGTGGTGGCCATCTATGCTGAAACGCATTCAGTCTTAGCTCCATAAGCCCCCCCCCCCGCATGTCCTGAGAGGAACAGTGAGGCTCCTCCAGTGGACCATGCCTTGGCACTTGCCCTGGTCCCACCCCCTTCTGCCAGAGACCCTCAAATCTGTCCCACTCCTGCCCAGGCCCCCACAGGCACCCTTGACGCAAACGGTGTAGAGCTGGCCACACCCACCCAGCAGGTCACACCTACTCCATCCACGCCCACCCAGTAGGCCGCACCCACCCTGGCCACACCCACCTGGCCCCCCTGAGGGCAATCACAATGCTGATGCGGCCCTCAATGAAATTGAGTTTGACACCCCTGCTGTAAGATATTTGTTAAGTGAATTTTCCCCCATTTTACGATCTTTCTTGCCACAGTGGTTAAGCGAATCACTGCAGTTGTAAAGTTAACAACATGATTGTTTAGTGAATCTGGCTTCCCCGTGACTTTGTTTGTCAGAAGGTCACAAAAGATGATCACATGACCCCCCTGGGCACTGCAATCGTCATAATTATGGATCAGTTGCCAAGCCTCTGAATTTTGATCACGTGACCATGGGGAAAAATGGTCATAAATTGCTTTTTTCAGTACCATTGTAACTTTGAATGGTCACTAAATGAATTGTTGTAAGTGGAGGACTACCTGTACTTAGTGCTCTTTCCTTCCTTCCTTTGTCCTCCCATGCCACACAGAACTGTTCAGTAAAGTTGGTTAAAACTGCAAGGTGGTTGAGGATGCTGGCTTATCAAAACAAAATTGTACCTGAAAAGGGAATTGTACTTAAAAAAGAATTTGACATCTTTCCCATCTGGATTGACCTAATATCTGGAAATTGTATTCCCATCACATCTGCACTTCTTGTGGGCTGGTGCAGAGCTTGAATGATTTTGGGGAAGTTGAAGTACACCGTGTGTGTGGTCTTTTGTATTTATCTAGTCTGTGTAAGCACAGAGCAATTTATCTTGTTACAATGACTATGTTAATGGGTAATCTTTATTTCAGAACGATTCAAGATTACTACCTTAATCCTATTAGATAGGCTTGAGGCAAATGTTCTCAGTTGATTTATCTAGATCGGAAAATGATAATTTCCTAAGTTAGAAAAGGTCAGAATCGCGGACCTGCTTGTCTAGCACACTAATGGTAGTTTACTTAATGGGTAGGAAAATGTAAATGCCTGCTTCTAATGCCTAAAGTGACATCTGTTTCTTTCCAACAGAGAAAGGAGATTTCATTGCTCTGGATCTTGGTGGCTCTTTCTTCCGAATTTTGAGAGTAAAAGTCTCACACGAGAAAAAGCAGATGGTGCAAATGGAAACTGAGATTTACGAAACGCCAGAAGATATTACGCACGGCAGTGGCACACGGGTAGATTCCTCTTTAAGTCTATAATTAACATTCTGAACGCTTCCCTTGTTGCTTGTTAAGTTGGGATCATCTCTTGGGTTTCCTTAATTCTGAAAGGAAAAACGAAATTAATTTGTAATTTTAAATATTCAAGGAAATGGAATATTGAAAATCCTATATTCCTTGACAAGTTAGAAAATACATTTTGGGATAAATTTCCTCTCGCCATTTTCTTGCTGAAAAAAATGTGGAGAATGCCAGATTTTATTACAAAAATTGTCTTTTTGTAGTAATTTCTTCTAGTTCACCTATTACAAACAGGGCAGTTTTGCTCACTAGCAGAGAAAAGTAGAGTGTACATCAAATAGGCAGTGAAAGCTAGCTGAACTAGCAGACAGACAAGTCCTCTGTGATGAGCGGGGATGTACTGGCTTAGCCGTGGGTTAAAAAAAATGTATTTCTGTTTATTCTGTTTCTTCATATGTTTCTTATACCCATTTTTATTTTTCTTTACTGTGTCCTGGGATGGGTGAGTATCATTAAACATTTTAAAGATGTGACTTTGTTTAGAAGAAAATTCTTCAGTACAGTGCCTTAGGCGGCAATGCTTTCTTGAGAATAAAAAAATAAATTATTTCCTAGAGTTGAATGCTATTCCAATAACTTCATGGATACATCCTTGTGAATACCTGTACTGGTTGCAGCATTCTGCAGGCGCACCATTGCAGTTTGTGCTGGGGTTTTTTTGGTGGTTTTGGGGAAAAAAGCCTGTTTGTAAGAATGGGTTCGCACTTAGGACAGTGGCATTTGCTTACTGACCATGGATTCAATGACTCCTGGAAAACTGTTCTAAAATTGGGTTCAGTCAACTTATAACTATAATGACTTACAACCGAAAATCTATTGTAATTGTGACCCATTGTGGTCATAAGTTGAAAAGTATCTATATTCCAACTTTTAACATTACTTGAAAGAAATAGAGAATGCTACATCTTTATTAAAAGTATTGGCTGCTCAAATATTGTAATAAATATATTTGACCTGATTTGATTAAAAATAAAAGAGTATAAACAAGGTTAGAGGTGCCTGAACATATTGCTCCTTGTGTGTTCAGATGGTGTAATTAATAGAACAACCATATGCAAAAGGAGGGTGTGTTTGCACTAACCAACATTTGGGTTTTATGTATGCTGTATGAACCCAGTCAGTGGGTGCTACAAGGGAGGGTTTTTACAGAAGGGCCAAAGCAAGTCTGTTTTAGGGAAACAATTCAGCAAGGAGGAAACTTTTGTTTTCATATTTGAAGCTCCTTTGCCTGATTGCTATATTTTGTTGTATGGTAGACCTTCTGTGTTTATTTTTTTCACCAAAGGATTTTTCTGTCTTGATTCTTATGTATACATTTTGCAGCCAGCAGCTTAAGCTGCGGACATTATATGGATGGTTGTTGAAGCCAAGGAAGGCAGGAGAATTTCTCCTACTTCCTCCACTTAAATCTCTTATGTAAGTTACAGAATTGGTATCTGCTGTCACTGATGCTGCTTTTTTAAAACCTTCACGACACCATCCATTGTCATTTCTCTTGCTTTTCCCAAGATGTACATTCATGACTGGGGTTCTGAGCTCTGGCGGCATGGCTGTTGAACCTAAAGGATGATGATTAGGCCTGTTTGGCAATGGCGCTCTTCTCTGGCATCCTTTGGCATTGCTAATGCAAAAATTCCTACTTTGAGATGGTCAGCGTCAAGATGATTTCTGTTTTTGCTGCTGATTAGTTCTTGAAAACTTTAGTCTGGTTGCTTCCAGCATGACCATGGCAGAATGAGAAAGCACCTTCGGTGGTCTTGTGATCAAAGGTTCTGATTTGCATCATGGATTGTTTTCACTGAAGCACCTCACCAGTTTTTGTAGGCATCACACAATGTGTGAGTTTGCAAGTGTAACAGCCAGGGCTTTTTTTCTCGGAGAAAAGGTGGCGGAACTCAAACCTGGCCACGCCCTCATCAAACCCTAGGACCGCCCCTTTAGAGAACAGGAATGCAAGTAAAATTTGGGAGGGGCTATTTCCGGTGTGGGAGGGGCTATTTCCGGTGCGGCCGGCCCGGAAAAAGGTGCCGGAACGCCGTTCCGCCGCGTTCCGGCT
>NW_015387878.1:197842-201103 GCF_001527695.2 Protobothrops mucrosquamatus
CGGAGAAAAGGTGGCGGAACTCAAACCTGGCCACGCCCTCATCAAACCCTAGGACCGCCCCTTTAGAGAACAGGAATGCAAGTAAAATTTGGGAGGGGCTATTTCCGGTGTGGGAGGGGCTATTTCCGGTGCGGCCGGCCCGGAAAAAGGTGCCGGAACGCCGTTCCGCCGCGTTCCGGCTGAAAAAAAGCCCTGGTAACAGCTGATAAATTTTCAGCAGTTATTTAAAGCTATGTTAGCTGTTGGTATTGGATGAAGTATAATAGCGATGAAAACCCCTTTGGGCTTGGAGTATCAAAAATTTGGGAAGTGCTCTCCCTACCTTGTCACCACAGCTTCCTCCCTGAATAAAAGAGAGACAATTCTCTATCTCTCGCTGCCCCCACTACACAATCTGGGTTACTGTGAAGCAGTCCTCGGCAGCAGTGAAGGTCCTCCACTTCCGCTGTTGCACCAGTGCTGTCACTCAAAAAGGCTGCCTCGTGCCATTCTCCAAGGCGTGCAAGCCTCGTGGAATGGCGCAATTGCCCCCACAAACCCCACAAATTGCTCCCCTGGATCTGCTGCATGCTGCTTACTTTCAGATGGTGTTCTCTTTCGTTGATAGGTCCCTATTGCCTACCGGAGGCTGCTGTGGTCACATGAGCTTTTCATTCTTGCTGCAGCAGCTTTGGAAAATACTCTTCCATGACTTCTGCAGTCTCCAGAAACCTTGTGAAAGCACAGCATGTTCTTGCATGATTTTCAGAGAACAGGGCATGCTTTTGAGTGTAGTTGTCAGACGTTGGTGAACATTGGCATAAATGCTAGTATGCCATACAGAACTTTGTGGTGTGTCAGCTTTGACACACATCTATTAGGTTCACCATCAAAATATATATCACTTCCCAGACTGGGTACTTTATTCTTTATTCTTTTTAATGAACGAAGATCAAACCATTTAAATAAATGCATTATGACTTGCCATTATTTTCAGGTTTGATTCTACTTGGCAAATGGCGTTTGATTTCCCGGTGACATTAAGTTACACGTAACAATTTGGGAGACTTAATAGATCTGATCACGTTAAGACGCAGATCATCGGGTTTTTTGTTTGTTTATTTGTTTGTTTGTTTTAAATCTCAAAATAGGAAACATACCGGTAATATTGATCTTCCCTATCTGGCACTCTACAGATCTGTTAGGTTCACAGCTATCTGGAATTTTGAAGTCTCGGTGCATCTGGAAGATGAGATGGCCGTGTTATATTTTTGACTTTGCTGAAAATGTACAAAAAAGGAATTTTGAGGGGAAAATAAATCAGAAGAATGTGGTTAAAGAGCTTTGTAAAAAATGAAGTAATTTGTGTTTGGCTTAATGAGGATGAACTCTTGGTGAAGATGATCAGACACTATAGTTCAGCCATATTATTGTACTGGGCTGCTAGTTCCTATTTCCTTATTGTAGCACTTGTTGTAGCATGGGAAGAGACACAGCCTTGACATCATATTCTAATCAAACTCTGCATCATTTGCTTGCATTATGCTACATTAGACACACCCATTTTGCATGTTAAATATTAAGCAATTTCTGGGTGTACTTTTAAGAAATATCAGGTTTTTTGCATGGGATCGATACTCTGGGTAAATAGAAAAATACATTGTTGAAATGCCATAGCCTAGGAAGCATTAAGCTTGGCCTCCTTAATAAAGTATGATCACACAATTAGTTCACAATACCACAGTATTTATAAGTGGATCAGGAATATTGTATCAAATTTGGTTTACTTTTTCTGGGTGGTGCTGCTTCTTAAATTTCATGGTATTTATTTTTTGTTAAAGTAATATAAAAAAAGAAATTGTCCTAATCTGAAATAATCAACTGTTGCCACATAAGTAATAGTTATGGGTTCTTTAATCATTTTTCTCATTTTTATATTATGGTTTGTAATGCATTTCTACTAGTGTAATTAATATTATTAGATTACTTCTTAACATTCTTTTATCTTTGTTTTGCTTCTCAGCTTTTTGATCATGTTGCTGAATGTCTGGGAGACTTCATGGAGAAACAAGAAATTAAGGACAAGAAATTACCTGTTGGGTTCACATTTTCATTCCCATGTAGGCAATCTAAACTAGATGAGGTATGTCTAATCACAGGTTTGCAGAACTTACATTGTGGGTAGAACATAGGAAACTGTTTTTATAAAGTGGATTGGGTGCTCATTGGGTACATTCACATTTTAGACTTAGCTTTCTGATAGTTAAATAGTGAATATATCTCCTGGGAACTCTGTATCAGGCCAGTAACTCTTATTGCAGCCTATCATAGCTTTACACAGTGAATTCCTGGTTTTCCTTACGTTAGTAGGATTAAACTTATCATAGAGGGTGAGTTGCAAGTAGCCTTTGGAATCAGCAGTTGTATGAAATCCTAGAAAGGTGTTCTTAAATGTATTGTGCGATAGTCACTGAATACCTTTTGAACTATTTAGAGTTACAGAAGAGGCAATTAAAGTTGTAATAGCTCTGTATCAACAAATTTGGAGTGAAATGGTGTGATTTTGAAAAAAAGTTGTGAACACCAAAGAAACAAATACCCGGGTTACATGCTCATTCGGAATGCTAGCAAAATTTTGCGTAGAATCTTATAAAGAAAAATAGGCACCTGCAAAGGGACAGAAATGCTGCATTAATAGGAAGGTTTCCCAAAAGGCAGGGGGACATGTCATAGGTTAAGTAGCATGAAATGAATAATGGAGACAACAAGAGAATACAAGATTTCCTTTCGTTTCATTGACTTGAACAAGGCCTTTAACTGTGTAGATCAGTGGTTTTCTGGCTGGTGAATTCCGGGATTCGAAGTCCACACAACTTCAAGTTGCCAAAGTTGAGAAATACTGATGTAAATGATGCCAGGATATGTGTGCGTGTAATTAGGAATTAGTAAGGATAAAATTGTGCAGAATGGGGAGAAAAATGAGAGGAATTATTGCCCCTGCATTTGTGTAATTTAAAAAACAGCAAATATAAAGAAATAGCAAGATGGAAAAAGATGGAAAAACTTAATAATTTGAGATATGCAGACAACACCACATTCTTTGCTGAAAGAATAGAAAATTTTGCTCATTAGGCAAGTAAACATAGAATGTGAAAAATCTAGGTTAGCAGCAAATATGAAGAAGACAAAAATAATATTCACTTGTACACTTAGCAATCCTATAGTTGATGACAAAAATATGAAGGTAGCAGATAGTTTTGTTTTCTTTGCTCAAGAGCTGAT
>NW_015387878.1:201274-205721 GCF_001527695.2 Protobothrops mucrosquamatus
CTGATAAAGATGAACAATGTACTGGAAAAATAAAAATAGATTAATTCTAGGAAGAAAAACAGTCATTTAACAGAATAACAGAATCACTAAGATCATGAAGGACAAAGGCATAGTGACTATGAGGATCAGCATGTTACTACAGTGGCCTTTCTGGAAGTTATGTACAGCTATGGAAGCTGGTTACTGGTTGAGAGCAAGCAAAAGAAGACAGATGCCATCAGATTAAAAATCTTGAAATGGCTATTAAGATACCATGAACTGCAAGAAAAAAAAAGATCTATCCTGGATCAACTAAAGAGTGACTGCTCCTTTGAGGTGATTTTTAGCAAGCCAAATTTCATATAATTTGAATGTGTGCTATGAATGGATAATGGACAAGAAAATGTCTATTCTTGGCCAGGTTGAGGAAGTAGGCACAAAGGAAGAAAAGAGTTATCATGGATGGGTAGGATCAAAGAGATTACCAGGGTGTCTTTGAAACACATCTATTATTATTATACAGTAGTTGGAGATGGTGAGTATTTGTCCATAGCGTGTTCAGGAATCAAACCTGATTTGGTGCCACTAACAACGTACTGTGCAAATATGGCCAAGTTCAATTATTTGGTTTTGCAGGGTTTCCAAAAGAGTCCTTGCTGGCTGAATCAGAAGATAGTTGAGGTTTTATTAGGGACTTTCTACTGAACATTTGTACTTTTTTAGTCAGAAGAATCTGATGATATGAATATAATATAACATAATAACAGGTACTATACTGTTAGTACTACAGTGTAATTGCTTCATAAAGCAATTGAATTAAAACCATCTTCAAAATTTAGTACTGTGAAGTTATAGGAAGCTGCAGAATTTTCATGTATGCATCACATTATATCAGGGGTTTTCAAACTTGGCCCTTTTATGACTTGTAGACTCCAACTCCCAGAATTCCTCAGCCAGGCATGTCCACAAACCCACAAGTCATAAAAGGGCCAAGTTTGAAGACCCCTGCATTATATCAACACCAATGAGATTCCATGCAAATGGAATTTCATGCAAATGGGAAGAATTTGCATATGAGAACAAGTATATCTTTGAATGCAGTTGCTCAGTCCCAGAATTGTGGGGTGTTTGAAATGGGGAGTCAAAATACAGCAAGAATGAATAATATGCAGTGGCATTGCTTGTATTCTGATCGATTAATCTCAATGATCTAAAATAAAGTATTGTGATTTAATTTTGTTTTTACTTGCATTAAGTACCTCACTTGGAATTTCAGTAAATGGACATGCAGGAGGTTTGCTGACATTGCTCCACATTTGAACAGATTTTCCATTATTTTTAAACTATTCCAACCCACCTGCCCAAAATAAGTGATGTGTTGGTGGAAAGAAGTATCATGAATGTCCTGTAATTTGGCTAGTGTGTTAATAGTTTAATTTTTCTAGGGTGTTCTGATTACCTGGACAAAACGTTTCAAAGCAAGTGGTGTCGAAGGAGCTGACGTAGTGAATCTCTTAAACAAAGCCATCAAGAAACGTGGGGTAAGAATGTGTTTTGGCTATCTGTATAAAGCATAGGTGAATTGGCTGATTTTGTACATGCATTGTTAGATGAATTACATTTCTTTTCCTGTTGTTTATCAGTTGTTGGGAAATTATAAGATACTTGTTAATTTTATTCCTAGCAAAATTATTGAATCAAGATAATTGTCAGGCTGATTTCTATGTTAAATATATTCAGATGGCCAAAACTTTAAAGCAGGGTTGTTCAACTTGGCCACTTTAAGACTTGTGGAGACTTCAACTTCCAGAATTCCCCAGACATCATGGGGATTGAAGTCCATAGGTTTTAAAGTTGCCAAGGTTGGACACCCCTGCTTTAAACAATCCACTCTGAAGTAACAAATTGTTGCACTATAACTCCATTGACCCATTTCATGTAGAAACAAGTCCATTAGTAAACTCCATTGAATGAGAATTATTCTCAGGGTGTTGTGGTAAGAGCAACAACAGGCGCTTTTAACAAAGCTACAAATCACAGTAGTTTTTTTTATTGGTCCCAAAGTGGCTACGTCTAGGATTGAGTCACAAAGGGAGAGTCTTGAGGTTTTTGATGAGGGACTTTTTTGAAAAGAAAATAATGCTACATTTCGAGGAGACAATCTGTCTTGTGTGTAATAATAAGAACAAAATACAAAACCATGATCTGTTGGCTAACCTAATGATATGCTTGACATGCCAAAGTTTGTGGGGTTTGACATTTAGACTATCCAGATCAACACTGATAATTAAATTGTCTGATATATAAGAAAATACTCTGTTTCATTCTAAAGGATTATGATGCGGACATCATGGCAGTGGTTAATGACACTGTTGGGACAATGATGACCTGTGGATTTGATGACCAGCGTTGCGAAGTTGGCTTAATTATCGGTACTAATTCTTTGTTCAGAATAACTCATAATAGAATTTTGATTTTGCGTTTGTGATGACATAATCCCATTTGCTTCTTTTAAGGGACTGGTACAAATGCCTGCTATATGGAGGAAATGAGGCACATTGATCTGGTGGAAGGTGATGAAGGCCGCATGTGCATCAACACCGAATGGGGTGCATTTGGAGATGATGGCTTATTAGAAGACATCCGGACTGAATTTGACAGAGAGATTGATCGGGGTTCCCTTAATCCTGGGAAGCAACTGTAATTGAAATAATTATATCTTGCATCATCTAATCCTAGACTATTATGTCATAATATCACCATCATGCATTACTAAAGCTTTTGGCTATTCGAAATAACACCAACAAAAGTGAAAACAGATGGCTGTGGTCCAAAATGTTTGCAGACAATCCTCAATTTACAACTGTTTGCTTAGTAATCATTTGAAGTTACAACAAGCCCCCCAGAAGCTACGTACATAAGTACAACAAGCCCCCACAAAGGTTACAACCTGGTTTTGAAGTTCAAATGGCTGCCCGCCCCCCGCAATCATACGACCGTGTTTTGGATGCTTGGTAACTGGCCTGCATTTACAACTGTTTGCAGCCTCCTCCGCCCATGAGATTGTGATTTACAACACCCCCCCCAATATCGAACTTTTTACATGAATAAGATTGTAAACATAAAGCTGCAACCTTATAGATTCTGAGTAAGATGCGCTTTTGTGTATTTGAATGACTGAACGGCATTTTTTGTGAAATCTCTTTTCAGATTTGAAAAGATGGTCAGTGGAATGTACATGGGTGAACTTGTCAGGCTTATCCTTGTAAAAATGGCCAAAGAAGGTCTCCTTTTTGAGGGGCGAATCACTCCTGAACTTTTGACCAAAGGGAAATTGGAAACTAAGGATGTTTCTGCCATAGAGAAGTAAGTACTTTAGAAGTTTCCTCTAGGTTTTGAAGTGGATGTAATCCATCAATGGGTTTTAAGAATAATTAGTGCTGTAGATTTATGCTTAGTTGTAAGCAGAGTGGAGCCACTGAATTAAATGAGATAATATTAGTGACGATTCATTTTAATACCATTCATTTCATTAGTTGAAGTACAGCCAAACCTGCATTTAATCCATTTAAAAAAATTAAATTAAGTACTAGCCAGTGTTAATTTTGCAGCATTCAGAGATCATTGGAGATGATTCAGGAGTTGAAGATGGCCAACAATTTGCTTATTATTTTAATGAATCTGCAAGATTCTAAACTACAGAAATTGTGAATGTTTCATTTATTCTGTATTTTTTTCTGGTATAGTTGCCATTGTTTTCAGACTGTACATTGTTAAACCTCACTGATGTATATGTCTGAAATCTGTATCTGAATCTGATTTTGACTTTACCTTTTGAATGAATCTCAGCAGCCTTGAGAATTAGCCCTCTTTGTTCTAATAATTAGAATTCTGAAGTGCTGATCATGTTTGTAGGCCATACTCAAATTATTAGAAGCCCAGATATGGCTCAGTAGTTGTATTTTGTTTGTCAATAACTTTTCAGGACTTCAGGAACAGGCCACAGATTCAGGCATTTTGAGTTTTCATTTATGGAAGTATTTTCTCTTTGTTAAGTCTTTTAAATGTGTTTGCTTCCATAACAGTTTGGTCTTAGGGCACTGTAACATCTTTCAGTTCATATTGTTGCTGCCATCCATCCATCCCTTTGTTTTTTGCACAAACACAAACATTGTGTCATAGGGTTACTATAGCTGTCATGATATATATATTTACATTACTGCATTGTATCTGAAAATCAAAATTTTCAGTCTGTGCAGAATTAGTTTGGGCGAAGGTTGTTGAGAGTGTGGTTGCATGGCAGTTCCCGCGGCACCTGGAGGAAGCAGATTATCTAGACCCATACCAGTCGGGCTTCAGGCCGGGACACAGCACGGAAACGGCATTGGTCACGTTGGTGAATGATCTCTGGAGGGCCCGGGACAGGGGTTATTCCTCTGTCCTTGTGCTTTTGGACCTCTCAGCGGCT
>NW_015387878.1:206434-234640 GCF_001527695.2 Protobothrops mucrosquamatus
GCGGGCCTGACCTAGGGTGAGTTTTAAATAGGGACAATTTTTAACGATTTTAAAGAGCCACAGCTACCAATATTTGGGTTTTAATTGGTTTTTAGTAGGGGAAATTTTTTGTATGATGTTTTAATACGCTGTGAGCCGCCCTGAGTCCCATGGGGAGAAGGGCGGCATATAAATCCTGAAAAATAAATAAATAAATAAAAATAAATATATACTGTGTTTCCCTGAAAATAAGCCCTAGCTTGATTTTTATGTGTGCGCCCAATATAAGCTCTACCCCCAAAATAAGCCCTAGTTAAGACCCCGCTCACTCTGTCCCACAGTCTGGTTGTACAAGGGGGGGTGAGGCATAAGTGTAAAAATCAAGGTACAGCGGGGGTGGGGGATGGAGCCGCCCCACGCACCCTGCACACGCTTACCTCAGGGCCCTCACAGCCAGGCCTCCCACACCCTGACACCTGCCTTGCTTCATGGCGGCAACAACAGCAACCCCGTCCACTTAGCATCCTGCCGTGAGCGTCGGCATCGGTGCGACGTGCTAGGTGGTGTCCTGCCGTGAGTGGCATCACCAGGTGCAACGCAACACGTGTCCTACCGCAAGTGGCCGCAGAAGAAGTCGGGCAGCAGTGCAACAGGTGTCGGGGCATTGGAGGCCTGGCTGTGGCGGTAGTGAGATAAGCGAGTAAGACACTCCCTGAAAATAAGACCTAGTGCCTCTTTTGGAGGCAAAAATAAAATAAAATAAGACCAGATCTTATTTTCGGGAAAACACGGGTATGTGTGGATTGAACAAAATAATAATAAACATTGATACTAACACCATTAATAAAAAAAATAGTGTAATAAAGGGGTGTCAAACTGCCGGCCTGCAGGCCGGATGTGTCATGGCGAAACTGTGCCCACCCCATTGCCGGCAATGGGAAAAAAGTCTCAATACGTCACGACACGTCATGTGACATTGCGAGTTTGACACCCCTGTGTAATATATCACTGCAACAAGGAAGAAATAAATTTTCAGTGTATGCCTCAACAGTTGTATTCTTTTATTTGATTTTTAAAAAAAGTTTCTTCCTGTCTGTGTAGCTTATTTAAAGGAAAGACGTCACAAATAATGTTCCTAATTGATTGCTTTGTTGCATAACGGTTTTAAAATCAATGCCCTCTTTCCAAATTCAGTACAATATTGCAGAACTGAACACTCTTGAGAAGAAGGTCGTTGTGTTTTTATAGGAGATAATATTCAGTTGTGTCTATCCAGGCTTCCCGTCTCCCTCTTGAACCCCCATGAAATTCCCGTGACACCTTCTGGGAGAGATTATTGTAACCCATTCTCAGACTCTTCCCACATCTCCTGCAACTTGAATGAGCAACTTGCTGTCAGATTGTCATGTCAAATTATAAACTTTAGAACCTCATAGCACGTTCTCTCCTGGTTTTAGGAGCAAGGAAGGTTTGCATAAAGCCAAAGACATACTAACACGTCTTGGGGTTGAGCCTTCCCATGAAGACTGCATCGCTGTCCAGCACGTGTGCACCATTGTGTCGTTCCGCTCTGCAAACTTGGTGGCAAGTACTCTGGGTGCTATCCTGAGTCAGCTGCGAGACAATAAAGGAGTTGGCCGGCTGCGCACCACGGTGGGGGTGGACGGATCCCTTTACAAGATGCATCCGCAGTAAGATCTTGTGCAGTTTCCATATTTATATCTTGGCACCTGTTAAGAGCCATTTCTAGCAAAGGTCAGCTGTGCAGCACATCATGCTGCTGTCTGATACACCCTCTGAACTTTAGCTAAATAAACAGAATTCTTCATAGAGAGAAACGTGACCAGCAATGCAGGCTAGAATCTGAAAAATAGTTTAATGGAGTCATCTTTGATGAGAGGGCAGCGTATAAATTTGATAAATAAATAAATAGTATACTGTATATATGAGGACACTCCATATTCTGTGCATCCCAATATGGATAGCTGTTTATAGAGGACAGGACAATATTTGCAAACTGTTTGCCTGCTAGGGCCATAAGCATCTCCCTAATGTGCAAAGCTCTGTGGCTTTTATTATATTTTGCTAAGTATTTGTAGGAGAAGAGCAGGCAGAATTGGGGGAACGGAGTTAAATGTTTAGACTTTAGAGTCCTTGCATTGCCAGAAGAGATCTGAGTCCAGCACCCTTTGAATTCTGTTGACTCTTATCTAGTGCCGATTTAGTGCTGACTGTTAGTTGATCAGATTTTTGTGTCTTAGTTTGCACAAATCTTCTATGCTGCAGCTGTACGAATGATTCTTTGTGCCTGACATTATTCCATGGGTGCACGTGCATGAGGGAATGGGGAAGGTGGCTTCCCATGCTTTTCCCTCTGTTATCTATTCAGGATCTAATTAATAATTGTATGGGAGGTGCTCAGGAAATCCTAGGGTTCTAAGTAATATTAAGGAATTGAAAAATATCCTGGGAGAAGACAGTGTGGTCCACCCTCCCTCTATCTCTCCCTCCCTCCCTTCCTTCCATTTAGGCACACACCCAACTTCAAACACCTTTGGGTAGCACACAATATAATAAACAATAAGAACACAATACAAAACAAATGAAGATGGGATCTGGTTAATCTATATGAAAATATAGACCAAAGGCATTCAGCAGGGGTGGTGGTGGTGGGAGGGGGTGTCCAACCAGCTTAAGTCAAGGCCAGGAGGACATCCAGGTTTTCAAGGCTTTGCAGAAAAGCCAACAGAGTAGGAGTCCTATGGATATTAAGAGGCCCCTCGTTCCACAGGGCAGGCATTGCAACAGAGAAGGTATGCTTCCAGTATACCAGTAGATCAGTGGTTCTCAACCTTTTTAATGCCGCGACCCCAACCGGTCGTAAGTCGAGGACTAAACCAGTCGTAAGTCGAGGACTAAACCGGTCGTAAGTCGAGGACTACCCAACCGGTCGTAAGTCGAGGACTTTCCCTGCCCGGGAGCTTCGCACATGCGTGGTTCTGCCCCCTGCGCTGGCCGAAGCATAGCTGGCAAGCGGCAGAGACGGAGCAGGCCGACCACCAGCTGGCCCAGCCCAAGGGAGGTAAGGCACCCGCCGGAAAAGGGGAAAAAAATGGCGGACAAAAAAAATGGTGGACAGCCTTGCTTGGCGACCCCCGTGAAATGGTCGATCGATCCCAAATGGGGTCCCGACCCACAGGTTGAGAACCACTGCAGTAGATGGTCCTGTTTTATCAAAGGCATCCAAAGCATGCCAGCTCTGTTGGCATGTGTTAGCTGGGCAAAAACAATGGTACGAAGGCAGTTCTTCAAATAATCTGGACCTGTTCCATGTAGGGCTTTGCAGATGATGACCAGTAATTTGAATTACATCCTAAAGCACACCGAGAAGCTGTGCAACTTTGCAAGCAGTGATGCCTGGTCACTGCCTGTGGCGTTGCCGTCAGGACCAGTTGAAGCTTCTGAATGGTTTTTAAGGACAGCCCATGTAGAGCTCATTGCCATCAGGAATGATAAGTTATGTTTTAGATGATGTTTTCCTCACAATGCATTGCTTTGAAAGCTGTAAAGAGGTGCATAGTCTGAAACATTGGAAAGGAACACTTTTATTAGCTTCTAATAAACCTTGATTCCATTCCTTCCGTCTGAATGCTTATAAATTGTACTTTGAAGGGGTAGTCTTGATTTTCAGCCCTTGGAGATCTAACTATTTTTAATTGTTTTGTTACAGAGGAAGAAGTTGCTCATGCCTTCTCTTGTACCTGTTACTCCATAATTTATGTACTGGCATTTCTTACAAGATATGGGATTTTAGAGATAAGATTTTCTCTGTTTTCTTGAGGGAAAAGCTATATTAATCATTTGAACAAAGCAGGCAGAGATGACTTTGGCAGGTCTCATTGATTTATCCATTGATTTATCCTCAGACCAGATAAGCTCCTACAGTACTCAAATAGTAGTTATTTATTTATTTATTCATTAGATTTTTATCCTGCCTTTATTACCTTATAAAGTAACTCAAGGCAGCAAATATGCACAATACTCTTTCCTCATAATTTCCCCATAATAACCATCCTATCAGGTGGTTTGGACTGGGAGAGAGTGATTGATCCAAAGTCACCCAGCTAGTTTTCATTTCTGAGGCAGGACTAGAACTTACGACCTCCCTGTTTCTAGTCCAGCACCTTAACAACTACACCAAACTGGCTTGGTTACTCCTACTCGTATTAATGGCTTTCATGCCTTTGTATGAGGAGAGATGCTGGTTAGCATGATGGGAGTGTTGCTGAATGTGGCACAAGGTGAGCCAGACCTTAGCTGTGACCTATGAATGTGGTTGTGTTGTGCATCAAACGAAAGATGAATGTAACCCTTCTCGTTCTTTAGATATGCCAGGCGCCTGCACAAAATGGTGCGACGCTTAGTGCCTGATTCCGATGTGCGTTTCTTGCTCTCTGAGAGTGGCAGCGGAAAGGGGGCGGCCTTCGTGACCGCAGTAGCTTATCGGCTGGCAGAGCAGCACCGGTTGATTGCAGAGACCCTGGCAGAATTCAAGCTCACCAACGAACAGCTGCTTCAGGTGAAGAAGCGGATGAGGATCGAGATGGAGGCCGGCCTCAAGAAGAAGTCACACGACCATGCCAAGGTCAAGATGCTGCCCACCTTTGTCCGCAGCACCCCTGATGGGACAGGTATCTCTCTCATGACCTTTGGGGGAGACGATTGATCTGATGCCCGTTAGGTATTTCCGAACACAGCCTCCATAAATCCCGAGTATGGCTGTGGTCTGGAATTAGGGGTATGGAAATCAAAAAATCAGAAGAGCCCCAGATTGATGCAGAATGATTTAAAAAAGAAAGAAAGAAGGCTGGAACCCACCAATCAAAGATCTGCTATTGATTGGCAATCTATAAATTCTGTAATAGCACATACATTTATATGCATACTGGCTACCTGGGGAATTCTGGGATAATCAGTGGAACAGCTTACCTTCAGAGGTTATGGGTGCTCCATCCCTGGAGGTTTTTAAGAAGAGATTGGACAGCAATTTGTCTGGAATGGTATAGGGTCTTCTGCCTGAGTAGGGGGATTGGACTAGAAGACCTCCAAGGTCCCATCTCAATAACTCTGTTATTCTATATTCTATTTTGTATCCCTTTCAATTGTAATGGAGATGCAGTGCCACCTAGTGGCAAATTTTCATATCGGATATATCTCAGTCGTATTCAGCATTGCTCAGCAATCCACGTTTTGTTGGCGTGAGATATTAATATTAAAATACTATATGCCTTTCTGCATTTTCAGTACGTTGTTAGGTCAGTTAACCAACTGCGACGATTCACGTTTGATTTTGTTATTTCAGAGCTAATGAACTTTTTCAAAGGGGCTCTATATAATATACATAGTCTAGTATAGTGAAAGGGACTAGGGGTGACATGGTAGCAGTGTTCCAATATTTGAGGGGCTGCCACAAAGAGGGGATCAACCTATAACTCCAAAGCACCAGAAGGCAAGACAAGAAACAGTGGATGGAAACTAATCAAGGAGAGAAGTAACCTACAGTGGAACTAAGGAGAAATTTTCTAACAGTGAGGACAATTAACCAATGTAACGGCTTGCCTTCACTGGAGGCTTTTAAGAAGAGACTGGACAGCCACTTGTCTGGAATGGTATAGGGTCTCCTGCTTGAGCAGTGGGTTGGTCTAGAACAGTGGTTCTCAACCTTTTTAATGCCGAGACCCCCAACCAGTCGTAAGTCGAGGACTAAACCGGTCGTAAGTTGAGGACTAAACCGGTCGTAAGTCGAGGACTACCCAACTGGTTGTAAGTCGAGGACGTTCCCTGCCCAGGAGCACCGCACATGCGTGGTTCCGCCCCCTGCGCCGGCCGAGGCGTAGCTAGCAAGCGGCAGAGACGGAGCAGGCCGACCACCAGCTGGCCCAGCTCAAGGGAGGTAAGGCACCCGCCGGAAAAGGGGAAAAAAATGGCGGACAGCCTTGCTTGGCGACCCCCGTGAAATGGTTGATCGACCCCAAATGGGGTCCCGACCCACAGGTTGAGAACCGCTGGTCTAGAAGACCACCAAGGTTGCTTCCAATTCTGTTATTCTGCTTTATTAATTAGCTGTATTAATAATTACTATTAATTAATAGTCCAGTGTCTATTCTTGAGAAGACTTGTACAGTGAAAGGCAAGTGAAATGCAGTGCAGTATTTTCCTCCTCCAGTGGCCAACCAGATACCTATGAGATACTTTACCAGCAGGCCACATCACCATCTCCAACAGAATTTAAGTGCTTTATTCCTAATGTCTAAAACTCCTTTGTTTGCAGAGAATGGAGACTTCCTGGCTCTGGATCTTGGTGGGACAAATTTCCGTGTTTTGCTGGTGAAGATCCGAAGTGGCAAAAGAAGGATGGTAGAAATGCACAATAAAATATATTCAATCCCTGTAGAAGTTATGCAGGGGACTGGAGATGAGGTGAGTATTACATGAATAATGGTATTATTTGTTACATACAATTTTGAAAACAAAATCCTGTATTTCATGATAGGAATTTCCTTCTCTTTTTAGCTGTTCGATCACATTGTCACCTGCATTTCGGACTTCCTGGATTACATGGGAATAAAAGGAGCTTGCCTCCCTCTGGGCTTTACGTTTTCTTTCCCCTGCAAACAGACCAGCCTAGATTGTGTAAGTGACTCTTGTTGTTTACAAATGTAAGTTTTCATCATCTGCTGTTCAGGATCCATTTCCTTTGACTTTTATGAATGCAAAAGCAGTATAGATGAAAATGGAGAGAAATCCTACCGTTGCTGGCTGAACCACAAATTGCTTAAATCTGTGCTTGGGAAGAAAACCTGGGTGGGAGTTCTTGTCCACAGGAAGTCCTTGACTCACAATCATTTGTTTAGTGACGCTTCAGCGTTACAATGGCATTGACAAAAATGACTTATAATTGCTCCTTGCACTTACAACTGCTGCAGCATCCTTGCGGTCATGTGATCAAAATATGGCACTTGTCAACTGGCATGTATTTACGATGGTTGCAGCATCCCAGGATCATGGGATCACCACTTGCAACCTTCCCACTTGACCTCCGACAAGCAAAGTTGATGCAGGAAGCTGGATTCATTTAACAACCATGTGATTCGCTTAACAATTGCAGTGATGCATTTAACAACCATAGCAAAAAAAAGGTCATAAAATCAGGTGCCGCTGATTTTTGTTTGGAATGCAATTGCAGTGATCAAAAAAACTGTTCCCAGATTAATTTCTGTCTGTGTATGGCTGTAGGCTGTGCTTTGAAAGTGATTCTGAAGTGGAAATTGAAATAGACACTTCCAGGAATAGTGGTTACTATCAGCTTACATTGTTGATTTATAGCACAGAGCAGTGTTTTTTACCTGAGCATCTTTAGGATGTGCGGCTGAGGAATTCTGGGAGTTGGAGTCCACACATCTTAAAAATACTGGCATTGGATAAAAGGAGAGTGTCATATCATAAGACCTTCTTGTTTCATTTGGCTTTTCTGGGTGGCAGATTTATCATAGCTAACACTGAATAACAAATAATCCTTCATGGGCTCTAGCTGAGGAAATATAGGTTGGTGTCTCCTCTTAAGCCCAAGTAGCTTAGTCTAACATTCAACAGGTGTGGCACGGATGTCATGGACGTCTTCTTAATGCCGTCATTTTGCTTTATCCAATCTAGTGCCAACCAGATCAGTTGGAACTACAGAGCCAAAGGAATTTTGGAAGTTGTAATCCTAATCTGTGTTGGGCATACAATAATAAATGGCTGCCATATGTGTTCATTAATTGTTTAGGTCCAGTATTGCTTCTGGTGACTATTTCTGGTTTGTTCTAATAACACATGTTTGGAATCAGACATGAACTTTATTTATTTATTTTGTTTTTCAGGGTATCCTTTTGAATTGGACCAAGGGCTTTAAGGCTACTGACTGTGAAGGAGAGGATGTTGTTAATTTACTAAGAGATGGAATTAAAAGAAGAGAGGTGAGTTATGCACCTGCTTTGGTTCAAGATTGAAGGGTTGTGATAATTTTAAACTTAATATATTGTTGATTGAATCACTAATATATCATCACATTCTCTGCATTACTTAAAATATAGTACATACATGTCTATAAAGTGAAGGATATGCAAAAAAAAATGCTGGTGAAACTAAGCAGGCAGATTTTAACAGACTTTGCAGTACTGGTCTTTGATGGTGATTTAATACATATCTGATATACCCAAAAATTCTATGTGAGCTTCCCATTAAACTATTATTGCTAACATTTTAGAATTATGTTGCTTTTTGGTAAAAATCTATCAAAACAGTATAACCGGAAGTGTTCGTTGAGGGGATATTAAAAGATAAAAGCTAGATATAAGTTGTAAGGAAGTGGTTGAAGCTTTGTCTCTGTACATGTGTTGAATGTACAAAGTTTTTTAAAAAGGCGAAGGCTTCCATCTTGATTTTTTTGACAAACCCCCTTCCCCTCCATGTCCCAGAAGATAATGGATTGAATTCCTCATTCCATTCCTGAAGATTTGTTCTGACCCGGCTCCCCAAACACAACAGACGTGCCAAATAGTCTCTAAAGTTCCTTTTATTTCAGGAACGCCAGCAGTTTCACACAGCCTCCAAACAATGGAGCTCGCTCCCTTTCCCCTTGTGGTGGTCTCCCAATACACAGAGTTACTCTCAGTCTCACCACGCTTGCAGCCAAAAGTCCTTCAAGCAAGCTGGCTACTTTTTAACATAAGACATGCCCACGCTCAGAAGGCACTCCGACTCCCAGCCCCACAGGATCTGCGGAAAAACTCTGGCAAAATTCCAAGGAGGGGTGTCAGGAGTTCCAAATACAAGTGGCTGACCAGCAGGAAGATGAATAGTTGTCTGCCACACCTATTCATCTTTTATCCACAACTGAGGGTGGGGCTCCGTTAGCAGCGATGACTCTTCTGCCCTGAAAACCACCCCATAGCCTCTCGCTGTTCTCCTTTTCTCAGCTTCCACCGTGCCTGTGCATCAATCACTGGCCCCATGTGATCCTCCTCTCCTGACTCACTTGCCTCAAGGCATGGAGGTCTCAACCTTTCCATCTGAGGGCTGGCAGACGGCCCAGGCTCCGCCTCTCTCCCTGGCTGTGACAGCTCCATTCCTTCCTCGGAGCTTTCAATGGCCCTGACGCTGAGCCCGGCGCCCAGTCCTGTGCTTCCTCATCTGAATTGGCCGCTGAGTCCTCCAGTAGCCGATAGGCCACAAGATTGGCCTTTTTCTGTTAGAGACCCCAGTATTAAGATCTATCCTAATTTGAATCAGATTATAGCAGAGTGATTAAGACTCCAGGCCAGGAAACTGAGTTCTACTCTCACCTTATGCTTAAAGCCATCTGGGCCATAGGCCAGTCACTCTCCCTCAGCCCTAGGAAGAAGTTAATTTCAAATCACTTCTGAAATCATTTATTCGTTCATTCATTCATTCATTCATTCATTCATTCATTCATTCATTCATTCATTCATTCATTCATTCATTCATACCCCATCTTTATTACTACAAATGACTGCAAGCAGCAAACATGTCCAACACACCTTCCTCCTCCTGTTTTCCCCTCAACAATAATCGTGTGAGGTGGATTGAACTAAGAGAGATAGACTGGCCCAAAGTCATCTTGCTGCCTTTTATGTCCAAGGCGAGACTTGAACTTAACAGTTTTCTGCTTTTTAACCTGGTGCCTTAAATACTGTAGACTAGGGGTCCCCAATCCCCAGCCCGTGGACCAGTACTGGGCAGCAGCATGCCAGCAACTGGGCCACACAAACAAGCAAATCCCCATCTGCGAGATGGAGGCAGCACACAAAACCACGCACCCTCCGGTCCGTGGAAAAACCACAGAACCGGTCTCTATTGCCCCAAAGATTGGGGATCTCTGCTATAGACCAAACTGGAAATTTCAGGAATTTGGCTAGATGGTTACCAGGAGTCAACAATGACTCTAAGGCACCAAAAAAAAAAGCAGTACCCTCAGCATAGATAAGTTAGAACATAGCAATGTGACTAACTCTTAGTCAGTAGGCATAGACAACATTAATTGTTTTAGGAGCAGAATGTTAATTTAGAGAACTGTGGAATATTTCAGATCTGACTGACCAGGCCATCCTGAACCAGGCTGGAATGGCTAGGACATTCAGAGGAGATACAGAACATTCTGGAAGGGCAGGTTTTGCAGCTCCCTGTTAGTCATGCAGTAGCATGAAGGTTTGGGAGACAAAAAGGGATTACCATAAGGTTCATGCATTTAAGTCTAGATCTTCACCCATTCTTATAACTGTTGGAAAGTGTCTGGAAAGTGTTCAGGAAGAACGGAGAAATTATATTTTTTCAAATTTATTTTTTTCATGTTTATGAATTGTTAAAGGGAAGTGCCTCACTTGCTATTTTTATTTTTTTTTATAGCTAATGTATACATTTCTTCCCTTTGGTAATAGAGCCATGAAAGGATCATAACTTTTGCAATATAAATCACCATATAGTAATCTTTTCTATACTGATGCCTTCCATCTACGGGTAGTTGGATCTAAACCTTGTATTGTCCCTGCCGACTAGAAATACTGGGAATTGTAATCCCAAAATACCTGGAGGACTCTAGATTGCCTTAGAAATTCATTTTAAGCTTAAATTAAAATGAACATGAAATAGAATTAATCCCATATAATAATTATTGTATGTTGCATAGTATAAGTGATTCATTTTTATGAAGGAAAGTTTGTTTTTGAACATCATCCCTATGTAGTATTTGACTGTCAGAAAACTACACACAATGTACAATGTCAAGTTGTTGATTCTGGAAGGGAGAAATAGTTGCTTTCATATCTTACATCTCTTGAAAGGCTCTCATAAAATTGGAGCAACATGATTCAACAAATTTGAAATAATGTAGAAGAATAAAGAATAACTGTCTTCTGACAGAACAGTTTGTACTTCTATTTCAATCTCTGGGACAGCTTAAGTATATGAGGAAGATCCTTAAATCATTGGCAAAAGTGAAGATGAAACTTTGAGAACGTGAATAAATTAGGAACTGTGGCTACAAATGTTAAAATAGAAGATAAAACATAGGAAATCTGAATTCATCTCATCACTGTGTATTGGGAATAAGCAAAGTAGTTCTCAAGAATCATTCTATCATTTATTTGCTTCCATGTAAGAGTTAATAGTTGGGAGCTACTGCATGGTTATGTGTTTATCCATCCTCTTTGGAATTGATATATTCTGTACATGATAAAGGACTTTGAAGAGAAAATTAAAATAGAGGTTAGGAATTTTTCTTAGCAATGAATAAATTACACAGCAGCCTGGGTAGAACAAAATAAAGATAACCCTCAATACGTGAGGTAACAATCAACATTTTCTAATACTTACCAGTCTAGTTGATCTTTGATATGTCAAAAAAAAAACAACAACCTCACCTTCTTCAAACCAAACTCGGCTCTTAATGTCATGCCATTTTACTGGAAGTCTTCTGGGACATTTCATCAACTTCCTGGTCAGTTCCATAACTTTGGTAGTTTCAATCCAGGTGCTAACCAGATCTGACTTGGTGTGAGAACTGGTTCTAGGACTGACCAGTAGCCACTTTCAAAGTCTTTGATTGCCTCTTCTTCAGAAAAGAGACAGGTTTCTTTACATAGAAACTGTAAGAAAGACTATCCTCTGTGCCTATATTACAGCTTGTCCTCAACTTACGACTACAATCGAGCCCAATTTTTCCATTGCTAGGCGAGAGAGTTGTTAAGTGAGTTTTTCCCCGTTTTGCAATCTTTCTTGCCAGTTAAGTGAATCGCTGCAGTTGTTAAGTTAGTAACATGGTTGTTAAGTGAATGTAGCTTCCCCATTGACTTTGTTGGTCAGAAGGTTGCAAAAGGTGACCACCTGACCCCAGGACATTGCAACCATCATAATTACATGCCATTTGCCAAGCGCCTGAATTTTGATCACATGCGTGACCATGGGGATGCTACAATATATGTGAAAAACAGTCGTAAGTCTCTTTTTTCAGTTAATAGCTAACATTTCCTCAACTTAATATTCTCAGGTTGAAGAGGAAGGTGCTGGGTTGATATGTGGCTGTGTTTGTAATTAGTATCAAGAATGTTTCATTGCTACCAGTTGAAAGAAAACCCTCTTTTCCTGATCATTAGAATATTGGCAAAAAGCAAAGAACAGATCATAAATGCTAGGTTGACTTTCCCCCCCCCCCCCAAATAAAACGATGGCGTTATAATGTTGTCTCTTTCAAGGAATTTGAACTGGATGTTGTGGCTGTAGTGAATGATACAGTTGGAACTATGATGACTTGTGCCTATGAAGATCCGAATTGTGAAATAGGACTCATTGTGGGTAAGTCTGAGACTTGCTTTACATTTTGTTGAGGAGCTTATTTACACAATAGATTCTGTTTTCAACCATGCCAAACCTTCCTTTTTATTTTAATAATTTTACTTTATGTTCTAACTGATCTGACGTTTACATGTCCAATCCTTAGTATCAATTCCCCTGGAAAGCGGGATTTTCCCCCCATCTGTGAATTCAGAAAGCTGATGAGAGTAGATCTTGACAAGGGTGTGGCCAGGACATGTGAATGACTATGGACCACATTCAGCTATGTTGGGGATAAACTGTTTGATTTGGCTTTTCATCAAACCAAAGCATCTCCCTCTTCCCGTGCCCTTCGTATCGGAAAGCAGCATGTGTGCTGTGTGAGAGAGGGATTTGTGTATATGAAAGAGAATGCTACTCTTTGACTTAAGACCAAAGTTAGGATTGTAATTTCAGTTAGAAGGCAATGAAGTCTCAAGACCTCTTATTTTGACTCTTATCAATATAAAATAGTGACTGAAGTCAAGTCTGGTTGGAAAACAAGAACAAACAGATGGAAATTGCCAGAGATACAAGAGGCTGGGGCAAATCTTGCTTGAAAATTTAGAAATTCATTGATTTGGGCAAAAAAGAAAAGAACAAGAAGTAATGTTGTGTAAGATCTTTTAAGATTTCAAAACTGTCACGAGCGCTCAGCTGTTTTTAAAGTCCTCCTTGAAAAGAGTATTTTAACTGAATTTGCTAGGCTGTTTTATGTATAGACATAACAAAGAACAGTTCAGCTACGTAGATTTGTTAGAGCCGTGCAATGTAAACAAGACAGGTTGATCTGCAATCCTATCTTTGCCAGATCAAAACTATTGGCTGTATTTGAATTTCAGGCAAGAAGATGGCCAAATCTCCCATTTTCCTTTTTTAATTGCCAGAACCTCTTTCAATTCCTTATACTTTCTCAGGATTGAATTTTTCAGAACATGGATTTAGCAAGTGATTTAATAGCAAATACCAGGTAGAATTTAATAACCTGTGCAGTATGGGTAGTTCTTAATTACATTTTGTAAAAGCTAAAGTCACTGTCGGTAATGTTGAACTCAATTAACAAAACAATCCATAAATAGTTGCCCTTTATTAGCTGTTCATACTTCTGAACTGAGATCTAGGTTCAAATTTCTGTTCAGCTATGGAATCACAGGATGCCATTGGAAAACCTATTTTATTTAGCCTAATCTCCCTCAAAGTATTATTTAGGGAAGAAACCAAAATCTAGAATTCAACTGAGTGGAATATATTTTTATCTCTACCTCTGGGTTTGTATCATGACCACAAGATACGTGTTTTTGTCTCTGGGGCCTCTGCCCCCTTTGGGATGTCCATGACATCCTGGGTCCATAACATGCTGGTACAGCCTTCAAGTTAAGAAAGTTGCAGATCCCAGCTCCTGGACAATAACAACAAACTCCTCTTCTGGTTGTGAGCCTGTTTATTTCCTAATTCCAGGAACTGGGAGCAATGCCTGCTACATGGAGGAAGCCAGAAATGTTGAAATGGTGGAGGGAGACCAGGGCAGGATGTGTGTGAACATGGAATGGGGTGCCTTTGGGGACAGCGGATGCCTAGATGATATCAGGACAATCTATGACAAAGCTGTGGATGAATATTCACTAAATAGTGGCAAGCAAAGGTAAATATTTTTTTACTGATGAGAAATATGAAGTCATGTGGCTTTCTTCTGCAGCAGAGGTGGCTATCACCAGTTGTGAGCACTACTGTTGGAGAACAGAAGGGTGTACAATTCAGCCAGAGATTGAGAGCTTTCACTCAGAATGTAGATGTGTGGGACAGTAAAATTGCTGTGGTTTCTTTTACGAGATCCTGAGGATAACATCTAGCAGGCAAAAATCCAATGTGAAGTCAGAAGAAGTATTTTTGTCCACCTCCATTGAACATGGGCAACAACCACCCTTGATTTGAAATGGGCTAGGATTTTCCACAGTCAGCAATGGAGACTCTGAGCGTGCTTCTCAGAAGTCTTTTCGGTGGAATGAGAAGAAACAGCTGTCGGTTTGGTTTGGGAGATAACTTATAAGTTTTGATTCCTGATAAATGTGGAAGAATAGAAACAACAAACTGCGATCATCGCTTCCCCCTTCGCCCCAAAAAATGTTCAGGAGGAAAGCATGCTTTTTCTCTTTCCTCCCTTCCTTTGGCCTGTACTCTGCCAATACATCGGTCATTTAGTGACCATTTGCAGTTCTGATAGTGATGAAAATGTAATTTTGCGACTAATTCTTGCACCCAGGACCTTGACAGGTTTGTAAAGCAAAGCTGAAGTAATATGGTAAGAATAGTCATCGTTTTTCTTCCAGAGCACAGTGTTTAATGATCAAGTTGCTGGAATCTGTTGTGGCTAAATGAAAACTACCCGCATAGGAAAAATCAGAGGAGATTGGAAATGTGTGAAATGTAAGGATTGTCATACACATTAACAGATGTGAAAGGCACATGGGACATGGCTTCTCAGATTACATGGATTTTTGAATCAGGAAGAATATAGGTAGTCCTCGGCTTACAACAGTTTCTTTCTCCTCCCTAATATGCTTCTGAAAAAGGCAGTAAAATTTTAAAACCTTTTTCTTACAAGAAACGAGAAAGAAGCTTGCGTGTCCCCTTTTCAGGGAATCTGTTGCAGACTGTTGCCATTCGGTTCTGAGCTGACTGACCCACTTCTACTTAAGCCATCCAATATTTATAACATCTTTCCCAAAGAAATCTGGTTCCCTATAAAAACACTTACCGGTAATTTCTGTCATTCTTACTAACAGTGTTTCTGAACCGGTATTTTTGTCCATGATCGTAGGTATGAGAAGATGATCAGTGGAATGTATTTAGGGGAAATTGTCCGTAACATTTTGATTGACTTCACAAAAAGAGGATTCCTCTTCAGAGGTCAAATTTCAGAAACACTGAAAACTAGGGGCATTTTTGAAACCAAGTTTCTTTCACAGATTGAGAGGTAAGTGTGCATATATCTGGAATGGAGCTTGCTATTATCTCCATATATGTTAGCAGTTACTTTTCCTTAGCTATCTCATTTAACATTTTCTTCACAAACTCACATTAATATGTTGCCCTCATCTTCTAGCTTAGGGGTGGGAAACAATGGCCCTTTTATGACTTGTGGACTTCAACTCCCAGAATTCCTGAGCCAGATTTCAAAATGATGCTGGATAAATAAAAACATCTTGCTTATGTGGAATTAAACGAATCCTGATTTATGGTTTTGGCTAAATTGGCCTTAGCTGTTAGCCCTGCAAGGTAGCCCAGACCAGAAGCACTAGCCCTGTCTTTATTGAAAGATTACATTAACAGATTTTTGCAAAACTGAAAGTATTTCTCCCCTCTTTTCCTTCTACTTTAGAAAACCAGAGAGGGGCCCTTCTAAAACATACCCTTGCACCTTCCCTCTTTCTGTAGACTGAGACAACCTTTTACACCTTGCCTGTCCAGTCTTCAACTCTCCCTCCTGTGTCCCAAGGTCATCCCTGTGTACCATTACATTAATGCTGGGGTCTTCAAACTTGGCCCTTTTATGACTTGTGGACTTCAATTCCCAGAATTCCTCAGCCAGCGAATTCTGGGAGTTGAAGTCCACAAGTCATAAAAGGGCCAAGTTTGAAGACCCCTGCATTAGCAGAATAGATAATGTGTAGGGTCTGCATGTTGCCTGCAAAGATGCTCCAGATGTGAAATCTTTCCCCAGTGAAATCTATGTGGCCTAATATTGAAAATGAGGCAGAGATCCCCGAGCTAGTTTCGCCCTCAAATGAGATGCTTAACTTTGGAAAGTTGTTCAAGTACTTGACTCCGCCCCCTTCATGCCCTTTTTCAACAGCGATAGGTTAGCGTTGCTTCAGGTCCGTACCATCCTCCAGCAGCTTGGCCTGAATAGCACTTGCGATGACAGTATAATTGTGAAGGCAGTATGCGGAGCTGTGTCGCGGAGAGCAGCTCAGCTGTGTGGCGCTGGAATGGCTGCTGTTGTAGATAAAATAAGGGAGAACAGAGGCTTGGAGCATCTGGACGTAACCGTGGGCGTAGATGGCACACTATACAAACTTCATCCACAGTAAGTATTTTGTGTGAGTTTGTCTGGGTAGGAAGGAGCAAGTGTTGGATTCTGAATGGTTTAAATATCGTAATTCAGGCTCCGAGTACCTTTATAACAGGGGTCTTCAAACTTGGCCCTTTTATGACTTGTGGACTTCAACTCCCAGAATTCCTAACCAGCGTGCCTGGCTGAGGAATTCTGGGAAATGAAGTCCACAAGTCATAAAGGGCCAACCCCTGCTTTATAACCACTACCATCATGTACAGTATGTTAATGCAAACATGGGATGTTCTGACAGTTCATTGTGAGTTTTGCGGTTTTCAGAGGATGTAAGAGCTGACAAGATGGAACTCTTCTTAGAGGCTCAGGGTTGACATGCTGAGTTGAAGCTATCACAGATTAATTTTTCTTCCTGTGTTGTGCCATCTTTTATTATTATTTTATTATTTATTAAATTTATTTGCTGTCCATCTCACCACAAGTGACTCTTCCTATATGCAGTATATGCATATGTGCATAAATTATAATTAAAGTATATAAAATTTATAATCTTTTCTCCCCTCCCCTCCCTGCTCTCTACCTAACCCATCCCTCTTTTGGTCATCTTATTGATGTATTTCTCATTGTATTCGTTTTTCATTGTTTGTTTTATGAATTCTATTTTATTTCTGTTTATACTCCTTTCAATTTCTTCCTTATAAAGCAAGATAGGCAGCAAATAAATTCAACAAATAAATAATACATTTATTTCCAAATACAAAAATACGGTATATGTGATTACTGTATACTCTCTTCCTCCAGCATTATTTTCTGAGTGACCAATGAAGGGTGGGGGATGTATGTAATTCGACAGGATGTTCAGTTTTGTTTCTGTGTGAATGAAAAGAAATGCTTGCCTATTCCAGCCACATCCTAGATTGTGCGTAGAGCATGTGTCAATCTGTGCCTCTGGCTTTCCTTGGACAGTTTCTGCCAGACATTTCTGTATTAGCAGCCTCCCTCAAGATTGTTGGTTGGCAGTTCTAGGAAAAGCAGTCTCAACCCATCTTGAGAACACCAGGTTGGAGAAGGCTGTTGTATAAAATGTATATGACATTATTCTACGTAATATGCATGGCCATGCATTTACATAAGCATCCCGTTTTAGCCATAATGTAGGAAAAACATTTCCACATCTTGGTCATTCTCCTAAGAGTCACTTAAGTAAGATGGGTAGTATAGAAATGTGATAAATAAATAAATTAAATTAAATTTCCTGCCTATAGTTGAGCCGGAATGGAAGGTGTTGTGTTGCAATAGATGCTTTGTTGCTTTTGTGCATGAGTGACATCGTCACAGATTGGAAAGAGCAGGGATTCTCATGCACCCACTGCACCTGCCACTGGGCAGGTGTTGACCTTCCCACAGATGCTGTTTTTGCCCACCGGCTGCAAGCCAATCCCATCCCATCCTATCCCATCCAGCCTATTTAGATGATAGATGCCTTTTTCAGTTGGGTGGAAGAAGGACTTTTCACCGCTTCTCTGTTTTCTGCAGCTTTTCAAAGTTCATGCACAAAACAGTAAAGGATCTGGCACCCAAATGCAACGTGACATTCCTGCTTTCGGAAGACGGCAGCGGCAAAGGAGCCGCCCTCATCACTGCGGTGGGATGCCGATTGCGCGATGCAGAGCACAACTGACCTCTGATCCCTGGGCTGCTTATGACTTCCAAGCACTTTCTTGACAAGCAGCAGTTCTGTAGTCTGAACTGGCGGGGAGAGCCCAGAATTCACTGCTTGGTGGAAGAGTTGGGGTTTAAGGAAAAAAAAAGTAAAATAAAAAAATAGAATGCTGATTAAGTATGCTGTTGCTGATAATATCTTCCACTTGGGGTCCTTTTGTCTGCATGTGTCTTTTTCTGGCCTATTTAGTACATTCCCCATCTGTAGATCATGAAAAAAAATTGGATAATTTAAACAAATGTCAGGAATTAATTTATGATTTGAGGTTCTAAAATTACAGCCAAAAATTGACATGAGCAAGAGCAGGTGGTGGTACCATGTCAAGTATATATTATTTGAGGCTGCTACTGTGTCCACATTAAACCAGTATACCACCAACAGTGCTGAATATGAAACAAATGCTTATGCAAAATGAATGTAGCAATTCCCACCTGAACTTTTCACCCAATATTGTTTTATTCCCTCCTCACCCATCTTGGAGTTTCCACAGCAGTCTGGTAGCATCTGAATTTTCTGGTCTTAGACTTCCCTTAATGATGTGAATTTTCTTCTGTTTGCACTGAACCAAGGGATGCACAGATCAATTAATCAATCAACCAGTACCTCTCCTCACTTGTCAATTATCACTGCTATTTCTTTTAGCTTTGGTAATCAATGTCAAAATTCCAAGTAAAGCACGAACCATTTCAAAAGGCAAGTCTTTATTAATAAAATCAAAGGTGATCCAGATCTCTAGTTCTAAGAAATGCTTTTTGCCTTTATATTAGCTTTGCTATTTTCCAGGTTTCTCCCTCCCCCCCCCCCCCTTTAATAAAAGAGTTTGGAATTCCCTTATTTTATGTCCTGCTGAGAGCCATTTCCAATTTATTAAGGCCGTAAATTCTGGGAGAAACGTGAGAGCTTGCATGGGAGAATATAATGTGGTGTTGGGGGCAGAGACTTGACTTTCTGTCGGATCCATATCACAGATGCACATCCAGAAGAACCAAATCAGTGTACAGCCAGTATTTGCATCGAACAGCCAAAGCTATAGGCATCTGCAGAACTGAAGCCCCATCTTTTTTTGAGGTAGGGCAGGGGTCTTCAAACTTGGCCCTTTTATGACTTGTGGACTTCAACTCCCAGAAATCCTCAGCCAGGCACACTGGCTGAGGAATTCTGGGAGTTGAAGTCCACAAGTCATAAAAGGACCAAGTTTGAAGACCCCTGAGGTAGGGTTTTGATTGTTTGGTCCTGGCTAACATCTTTTTTAAAAACAAAATCCCACTGGATAATCCAGTCTAGCCTTTGCTCTAGAGCAGTTTCTCTCAACCTCAGTAGCTTTAAGTTGTGGGGACTTCAACTCTTGCTTGGCTGGGGAATTCTAAGACTTGAAGTCCACACACCTTAAAGTTGCCAAGGTTGAGAAACACTGTTTTAGACTGAAGATACCAGTGACTACAGACCTGACCACCATTTTGATTTTCTCTTATAGCCCAGGGTGTCTGACACATTATTCTAAAATTTGCAGGACACTGAAAAGATTTGAGTGGCTTCCTACTTCTGATGCTTCTGTAGGACAGCATTTACACAATCACAAAACTTCGCTATAGCCAAAGAATCGGATGGGAAAATGTGATACACTCTTACCTTCTACGGTGATTACAGTAGCAGAATTCATTGTGAAATCACATTGATCTTTATGGAGCTGAATTGCACCAGTTATACTTCTGAAAATGCACACTTGTAGTCAGTGCTTTTTTTGTTAAAAAAAAAAAAAAAAAAGGTGCCAGAATTCACACACGTCATACAACCTTCCTTGCTTACCCTATAAGGTTCCATCCAAAAAAGGTGCCGGAACTCCATTTTGGGCGTTCTATGACAAAAAAAGCCCTGCTTGTAGTTAATTAGGCATGTGGGAAATTAGGTATTCTTTAACAATTTTAGGAACATCTTTCAAGGCCTGGTTTATTCTGGTTTATTTATTGGATTTGGTGCGATTTACCAAGATACTTGAAAAATATTGATATAGGTAGTACCAGAGAAAATAATCCGCAAACGATGGATATCACAGTTACAAGATCTCGTAGTTTGACCTAGACTTGAAATTTAAACTAGAGCGTGATTATAGAGACAACTCTCTTCTCTTGTTAGTAATTACCCAAATAGCGAAGGGGTCAGCTGGTCTTTTTAGAGGCTCTCCAGCTATCTCCATTCCAATAAGAAAGTATATTGATCACATCATTGGCAACAAGAAACAGCAACAATAAAGAAAATAAAGCAAGCTTATTGGATTACTTTAAATCTCAAGATTCGGATTGCCTTCTCTTCTAATAAGCATTTTCAGTACACATTTTGGTGCATTGTGATCGAATGTTATGGTAAAATGAGTCTTGCCCAGTATTTTGCAGCTTTCAGTGTGTGTGCGTGTGTACGTCTTCCTGAAGGATCGCATGATTCCCATGGTTTTCCTATGCTGGAAAGTCTTTTTATATTGCCTACCAGTAGTGATGATACTACATAGTGCAAAGTGGATATTTGTGACATAATTAAACTTTATTTTGAAGTGTGTCTATTGGTGTCTGGTGATTCTTTCTTACAAAGGAATGAAAGAGGTATTTAGGTTGTAGAAATGCAAGAGAAACAAAGAAGAAATATTTTTTCCCCAAATTTTTAGACCAGAGCCTCCTTGAAGAATTCACAAATCTAGCCAATTTTGAATTTCGATAAACGTGTTTAGAAGAACTTGCTATATTTCAGATCCTGGACATGTGGTTGCAAAACTGAAGTGTTAAGTCAACAAATCTCTCCTGGGCTTAATCTTCAGAGAAAGTCCTGGATTTCAGAGTGAATTTTGACATGCAAATATGTTCTTTTTCTTTCAGGTTCAAAAATTGGGCATGAATTTATGTTTACACTGATAGCTTGTTTTTATATAGTTATAGTTTGCAGCTTCAGCGTTGAAGAAAAAAAATCAAAAGTGGGTGCTTTGCATAAAAAAGTTCTCAGCTGTTCACTGTGCAGAGCTAGAAAACCCACTGGCTTCATTGTAATTCCTTATAAGTTGGAATTCTGTGTTCAGAACAGAACAAAAACTTTGCATTTTAAAGGCTTTAAGCTTTAATGCTGACAGACACTACTGAATTGCCTGGTTTAAATTGCAAAATCTGTGCCCATCTGGAAATTTTTACGTTTGGTAATGTTTACACACATTCATTCAATAGGGTGCTTATTTTTTAGGCTGTAAAAATGTGTCTTTGGGGAAACAAATTCATATACATAGTGAGTTATCAGTTGCTGCTAATGATTGCAACCTCCTGAAGATTTTTTTTTTTTTTTTGCAGATCCAATGTTTTAAGAGGGTTAAAAAAAAACTCCCAGCATTTTAAATTATTTTTTCCCTAAAAAAATAAATCTCAATGCATTTTATTTTGTGCTGCTTTTCAGTTTGCTGGAATCTTTGATACAGAAGCTATTTCTAAAAATTATTTAAAAACAATTTTGATTATTTTATAGTATATAAATCACTATTTAATGAGTTTATATAAAATCAATAATTTTCCTTCCTTGAGTGAAATATTCTTACCTCATAAATTATAATAAATATTTAAAGCGTGCCTCACAGTACACTCTCTTATTGTTATGTTTATTGAGCTGTAATGAGTGTTAAATTTGATGTTCATTCTTTCCAAGAAATTTCAGGGCTGGTCCAATTATAGGGAAATATAAGGAAGAATTTTTTTCCCACTTTGCCCAGTTTTTAGATCTTTACTTGTGGAGTTCTTG
This sequence comes from Protobothrops mucrosquamatus, assembly GCF_001527695.2. Lineage (NCBI taxonomy): Eukaryota > Metazoa > Chordata > Lepidosauria > Squamata > Viperidae > Protobothrops > Protobothrops mucrosquamatus. Next base: position 228,400 of record NW_015387878.1, read on the forward strand.
TTGTGGATCAAAGGAGGGGAGGACCAGTTATAACTTCAATGGGAAAGAAAAACAGGACTCAAGTAGCACCTTTTCCATCTAATAAACAAAAGCTTACGCCCTTTAGTAAAAGTCATTTCCCCTATATACTTTGCAAGGAGCAGAACTTTGTAAAAGATAGAAGGTTCTGATGGCAATTTTGGATAGCATTTGATCCCTCTAATCTTCCTAGGACCTGATGTTCAAGGTAATTGGGTGCAAGGACCATAATACAGATAGTCGTCAACTTACAACTGTAGTTGAGCCCACAATTAATTGTAAGTTACAGTCAAGTGAATCATCATGTGACTGCCCGATTTTATGATTTTTTTTGGTGGTGGTCATTAAGTGAACCCATTGCTTGCTATGGAAGTGCTCTTTTGCAGATCAAGTAAATGCTGGTTTCCACCAAAAATGTTGTAAACCATGGTCACGGGACTCCAGGATGCTTCAAATGGCCATATTGCAGGCCAGTTGCCGATTGCCCAAGATGTGGTCATATGGCAGCCATTAGAACTTCAGATCCAGGTCCTAGATACCTTTTTTTGGGGGGGGGGGAGGTGTCCATCATAACTTTGAACTGAGTTGAAGAGTACCTTTATCCCTTTCATTAATTCTTCCTCACCCCAGTTTTCAGGACCTCCAGCCCCTCCCTTCCGATTTCTGTTACAATTTGGTTTGATATTCTTGAGGAAAGGAGATGAATGATTTTGATTATCCATAAGTACATTCTCCACAACACAGTTTTGATTATTGCAATATATGTGTAGAGAAAATTCTGTATATGTAGGCTTTTTCTAAAAGGACAGATTCTCTAAAGAGGACATTTGTCTGGATCTAAGTATTCTAAAGCTTCAGCTCCAAGATGGTGAATGGAATCAAAATATTTTTAGGGAGAAAATGTATTTTAGATTACCAGTAGATTTATATCTATTTAATGTCTAGGAATACACTGAGTGGGCTCTTAACTATTGGTCTCTATTAGTTAAGTGCTCACCATTTCTGAATTGTTCTTTATAATAACTGTGAAATTGGAAGCAGTTAAATGTACTTAAATTATCTTTAATGTATACAAATATTGGAATAACTATAAATGCAATAAATAACTTAGGTTGCCAATTAATCTGGTTTTGAGGTACTGATATCAATATCAGTGAAATTATTAATGGGGTTATAGCAAGAAATTAGTCAAGCAAATTATCAAGACACATTGGGGGGAAATGCATTGACTGCTTATTTTGTGGGGAATAGAACAATCATCTTTCATGTAAAAAGGGATTTCAAAAGGACCACAGACTGGCAAACTGCAGTACCACCATAGAAGAATAATTACAGGTAATCCTCAATTTATGACTGCAATTGAGCCCCAAATTTCCATTGCTAAGCAACCCTGCAACCATCATAAATATACATGCCAGTTGCCAAGTGTCCGAATTTTAATCATGTGACTCTGATGCTGCTGCAATGGTCAGCAGTGTGAAGAACAATCATAAGTCACTTTTTGACATATTGCTGTAACTTTGAATGGTCACTAAACAAATGATTGTAAATCGAGGATTACCTGTACAAACATGCCGTGATCTATTGCAGTATTTTTGATGCTACAACAAAAGAGCAGGACAATGAAGCTGTTACTCAAGCCTTTAGGATAAAAATCATGCCACCCAATACATATTAGCAACTGACAAAGCGATTAGTTGTGTACATTACTAAACTCAGAGAGAGGTTGGATGCTTGTTCTCTTTGGATTTACCATAAGGGTCAGGATAACCAAGGTTAAGCCGGTCTCTTTCTGTAGCTTTGACGCAGGGGCACCATTGAAAAGCAATCCTGAATCCAGATCGGAACCTGCCAGGGGCACAAATATTAATAAAATGCATGTTATCTAAGCCAGAGATGAGAGGGTGAAGCCATCAATTTTTTCCCCTAATTTCTACCACACCTTTCTATTCTTTAAATTTGTTCTGCAGTATTTTCCACTACAGTTTTATGATTTACTACCTCTCTGCTGACTCATCTGTCTGTCTCTAGCCTGACCTCTAATCAAACGGGTTTGCTACAGAAGATGGGCTCAGAAAAATCAGATGGGCTCAGATGGGCTCAGAAAAATCTAGAGGGCCAGCCTGGCAATTAAGTCCCATGTCCTTTTAAGATGTTGTATTATGTTCATAAAGAAGGATTGGCCATTGATCACTTGCTTGGGCCACCATTTTGACTTTTTTGACTCCTATCCTCCCTCTGTGTGTGAGAGATCTAGACCACCGATGTCCAATGTTGGTAGCTTTAAGACCTGTGGGCTTCAACTTCCATGCTGGCTGAGGAATTCTGGGAGTTGAAGTCCACAGGTCTTAAAGTTGCCAAAGCTGGACATCCCTGATCTAGACTGATATCCCACTGAATACTTTTGAAGTCAAGCTGAGATCATGGATCAAGGGCTGGTGGGTGATCTTTTTTTTTTAAGTAAAGATCATGTAGCACATTGGCCTCGCAATGACCTGTGCTACTACGAGCCACAAAGCCCAGGAGAAAAAGAATGGGTAGAATAAAGCCATAAGCTTCCTCTCAAGTCAAAAATCAAAAGACATACATTTCCTCCAAAGAAATTGATTCCTCTCTCCCTGCCAAACTAAAACACCTCTCTCAAAATTCAGAATGGAATAAATGTACAATTTGCTAAAAAAAAGTCTTTGACTTACAACCACAATTGAACCCAAAATGTCTGTTGCTAAGCTGATATTACAACTTTCCTTACCAGAATTGTTAAGTGAATTGTTGCAATTGTTAGTAACGTGGTTGCTAAGTGAATCTGGCTTCCCCATTCACTTTGCTTGTCAGAAGGTTGGTGATCACATAACCATGGGGATGCTGAATGTAAAAATGGCTATAAGTCACTTTTTTTAGTGCCATTATAACTTCGAACAGTCACTAAAAGAATGGTTGTAAGATGAGGACTACCTATACTACATTTCCATGACAAACAGGAAGGATGTAGAAATACCACAGGATATTCCTGGTGCAGATAGAAATATTTCCTGTGCAGAGTGTTAATGAAATATGGGATGCGTTCCAGGAGCAATTTTGTCTTTGAAAGATTTTGAGTTTTCAGTCCTAACCACATGCCCAAAAGAAAGGCTTAAAAAATGCAAATGTCCAATTAGACATAGCTTCCAGCCACACACCCCTATTCAGATTCATTTTCACCCTCACTATCTTCATTATCCAAATATATCAATGGTGTTTGGGTTCACCTATGACAAACAATAACACCTCCCCCCCTAAACTAAACAGGCTTAGCACCCTGTGAATCCAGCCATTGTGGCTTATACACCATGGATTCATGAGTTATTTTTATATAGGAATTAGCTCACCGTCTTTTGTTTATCAAACTCTGGCTTAGTATGTGTGAGCTAACCTGTATTTCAACTTACCCTTGAGCATTTGCCACTTTCTAAAATGTAAAACTGATATTTTTATATTTAAAAAATAATGTTAAAGAAAAAAGTTATTTGGTGTGAGTGATGGCTTAAGTCCCAGTGAAGATTTATCTGTATGTCATTTTATACTGTACTGTGCTTGGGTGATAGATCTTTTTACCCACTGAAGGTGGAGTCTCTTAAGCTACACAATACTCACCTATGATTAAGACAGCAATAAATAATTGGGCTGTACATTGCAGAACTCATGGCCAGCAAGAAAACAGCCAGATAAACTTGTTGGATGTACTTCTGTCTGTTGACTTCCTTCCAGACGCTTCCCAGAATGAAGTAGAAATGATAAGGGAACCAGCAAATGGCAAATGTTATCACAACTGCAACCATTGCCCTGACAAACTAGGACAAAAAAAATAGGGTTGTTTTATGACTGTTTCACTTTCTTTCCCACTGTATAATCTAACTACGACAAGGAATGGTACAAAATATTCTACATGAGACATTTTCTGATCAGTGGCCATGGCATTCCAGAGTTTTGTCCTGAAGTTGAGATAAAATGAGTGTTTTATTCAAAGCCTTTCAAGTATTTGGACACCCTGCAATTGACTTGTTTTTAAAACCTTCATCTAAACCATGGCTACTTGGAAAATGCATTTGCCAAACCCCCCCAGCAAGAATTCCTGCCACATCCACTGGGCTGTAAATTGGAAAGTTAAGAGCATGGTAGTGAAGAGGTGAGAGAGAAATGCTTCACTTTACTGTCTGTTTGGGTATTTGATTTTTTTTTAAAAAAAATGTCAGTCGTTCTTTGTCTGCATTTTTATAGTTTGGGTAGCAAATAGAAGTTAACGTGGATTTCCATCAGTTTTGGAGGAAGAAAAGACCCACTGTTTCCTATGCAGAATTCTTGACACTTTCATGAGATATTCTTGGCAGCATCCTCAGGGAGCAGACAAGTGGGAAGGTTCACCGTGCTGCAAGCTGCATCGTGGTGTTGTGATCAAGCATCAGCTCTTTTCTATGTATATTGCAACATTGTGGGCATACAATTCACATTCTCACGGACAGATGAACAGCCCGCAGATGCCACTGGAGACTCAAATCCTTCCAACAAAACATTTCAAGTATTTCGTTCCAATATCAGAACAAAGCAACTATTCATATTTGATAGAGTAGTCAGCCTTTGACCAGCTTTTATGATTGTTTATTGAGCCTGGCATGCCTTTGCTACAAACCAATGGCTGGTCAATAGAAACAGATTCTCTGTGTGGTTCTTATGGCTATTATAGGCGAACTTCACCTTTGGAAAGATAAATCTATGGCCACAGTTCCTCAAGGAATTGAACCTGATGCTATTTGCAATTTGTGAATGAGGGGCTTTCAAACACAAATTATAGGTAGAGGATTACAATGAGGATATGATTGCTGCAACCTTCATGTGAAGCTCTTTCTAATAAAAAAATATGTGGTTGTTGGGAGTGTTTTGCTCTTTTTCTTGTTTTCTTCTATTTTTTTAATTGCTTGTTTGTTTACTGTTTACTTTACAATGGCAAAATAAAATTAATTTTAAAATCGAGGGTACAGAAATCCAGATCATGACTGTATGACTGAAAAAGAGGAAGTAATACCATGTTTCCCCAAAAACAAGACAGGGTCTTATATATATATATATATTTTGCCTCCAAAAGAGGCACCAGGTCTTATTTTCGGGGGCTGTCTTACTTCTGGCATTGATAGCCCTGCCCAGCAGATCCACTTCTTCTGGGGCCGAAGGAGCAGCTTCATTCTGCAGTTGCATTCCGGCCTGCATTTTAAAGTCAGGCCTTTCCGGAAGGGCTATGCAGCCAAGTACTGAGCTATGGATTCAATCCATAGCTCGGTCCTCAGCTGCAGAGGTCTTGCAGAACAAAACTCGGCTGTAGAGGACTTGAATCCATAGCTCGGTTCTCGGCTGCAGAGGCCTTCCAGAAAGGCCTGTGACTGAGAAATGCAGGCCTGGCTGCAGAAGACACCGCAGAAGAAGGAGAGGCCTGGTTGCAAGGTAAGTGGGTGCGGGGTGCGTGGGGCAGACCCACACCCCTACCCCCTCCCTAGCTTGATTTTTAAGTATGAGCCTCGCCCCAAAACAAGGGCTTATTTTGGGGGTAGGGCTTATATTAGGCCCACCCCCAAAAATCAAGCTAGGGCTTATTTTCAGGGTAGGCCTTACTTTCCGAGAAACATGGAAGTTCTGTTTTTCTTTCTTGCCTAGTAGTCTAGTAGTCACGCTAGATTGTCAGATGTTTGCGGTCCAGACATGAGAGGCCAAGTGGTCACTTCATGACTTCCAAAAAACAAACTTATGTAGCATCTTAATTTTTTTTCACCTTGAAGTTCATTAAGCATGGTAGATTGATGTTCTTTTTATCTTAACAGTTAACATTAACCTGAATATTTAATTTTAATTTCTGAGTAGGCTTTTCTAAATCTTTTTTATGTTTAACTAAGAAAAGTAGTTTTGTCTGTGTATCTCAGATTGTTAGTCTGGGGTATAAGCTTCTTGATCCCCAAGTCAAACCTCCAATCTGGCTGGCAAATCTCCAGAATAATTGATGCAGCAATACGTTAAGAGTTTTATGTATCTCTTGGCAGTCACCTTTAAAGGCTGTCAAGATTTTAACACTCCATGTAATGTCAAGGTCTGCCTTTTCTTTTTTTACTTGTTCCTTCCCAACTGTAAGGAAGGAGAGAAGAGAATGGCAAGAGTAAACATAACGAGGCCAAGCTTAAGCTAAGAGGCACCTGGAAACAGA